>NC_082404.1:991906-994406 GCF_031168955.1 Gadus macrocephalus | reverse complement strand
CAGCAGAACCTGGACATGTTTCAGAGCTTCAAGGTCTGTGGGTCCGCTGGGTACAGTTATGTGTCAGACGACTCGGTCTACAGAGCAATGTAGCGGTGTGCACTTACACTATATATATACTGTCATATGTGTGAGCATAACTGTGTGTGGGTTTTTGACATATTTAGTGAATGTCTGTGTGTGTGTGTGTGTGTGTGTGTGTGTGTGTGTGTGTGTGTGTGTGTGTGTGTGTGTGTGTGTGTGTGTGTGTGTGTGTGTGTGTGTATCATTTTTTTGTCAATTTTTTACTTCTCGTTCATACCTTTCAAACACAAAGGCATATGGACATATCTTTACTGTATTACTGTGATTGTGATGTGTTTTAAATGTTAAATGTACGAGTGTGTTTCTGTGTGTGTATGTTTGTGTGTATGTGTGTGTGACTGTACTGTGTATATGCATCTCAGTGGCTGGATGTGTTAGTGTCTCTTTATGTGTATGTTAACCAAAGGGTAATCACATGTACTTATGTATGTGTGTATAACTGTGCAGTAACAGGATACCTAAATGTGTGTGTGTATGTGTGTGTGTGTTTGTGTGTGTCAGGTGGATGACCCAGGTATCAAACGGGCACTGATGGACGGGTTCCCGGGGGTCCTGGAGACCCCAGACCAACAAGGCCGCAAAATACTCATCCTGTTCGCCTCTAACTGGGACCAGGGCAGGTAGGACCAGCCACAAACACACACACACATACTCACACTTTCTCACTTCCACATCACATTCTTCTTCTCACCCATTCTCCTGTCTCTTTTCCTCACCAACCCTGACCCTGACTTCCACCATTCTCCGTCTCTTCCGGTGCTCCATCTCTCTCCCCTTTCCCCGGCTCAGGAACTCCTTCACGGACATCTTACGAGCCATCCTGCTCTCCCTAGAGGTACTGATCGAGAACCCGGAGCTCCAAATCAACGGCTTTATCCTCATCATCGACTGGAGCAACTTCTCCTTCAAGCAGGCCTCCAAGCTCACGCCAAACATCCTGAAGCTGGCCATCGAAGGCCTCCAGGTAACATCTAGAACAGGGGTGCCCAACCAGTCGATCGCGATCTACCAGTAGACCGCCGACAGATCCCAAGTCGACCGCGAGGGGTGAAGAAGAATTTTTTTATTTTTTTTATTTTTTTAAATAAAATAAAATTTGCGCGGGACATATACGCGCGGTAGCACATGCGCTGTCAACAGCAGTTGAAAGCCGTCAACAGTAGTTACGCACTCCTAAACGTTGGCATGGCTGAGGGGAAACGAGCTAAGACCTACCATTTTCACCCTGAGTGGGAGGAAGATTATTGATTATTGTTGAGAAGGTGCCGTGCGCAGACGGAATGAAACCCCCACTGAAGTCCGTAGGTTTCCCCCCCCCCTCCCCCCGCTTGAAGGTAGGTTTGCAATGTTGACACTAGGCTGGTAGATCTCGGGAGGTTGGCTACTTGAAAAGTAGATCTTGGGTCAAAAAAGGTTGGGCACCCCTGATCTAGAACAACGTCCTGAGGCTGGCCATTGAAGGCCTCCAGGTAACATCTAGAACAACCTCCTGAAGCTGGCCATCAATGGCCTCCAGGTAACATCTAGGACGACCTCTTGAAGTTGGCAATCGAAGGCCTCCAGGTAAAATCTAGCTCCCCTTTAGGTCTCAGAACAATATCTGGGTCACCTCTGGGTAAAATTACGACTTCAATGAAAAGTTAGTTTTGATGCATTGGCGATTTTGCTTCAAGGGACGGCCAATAGAATCTCAACAGCGTAACGTATTACAGGATGTATCCGCTGTACCAATCCCCTGGTCATGAACATACTGAGCTAGTTGGGAAATAGACTGTTTCCATTTAATAAGCTTGCCGGAAAAATAACGATGTCTCAACAATATCTTATCTTTTGCGATGGATAATTGGAGGTGTATTGCATTGAGTTCTGTCTTTGCATTTGACATTTAAATATAATAATGTCACAATGTTATCAATCTCTTATTCTTCTCTCCCTCTGTGATCTCTGCAGGACAGTTTTCCAGCGCGCTTTGGGGGCATCCATTTTGTGAACCAGCCCTGGTACATCCATGCCATGTACACCATCATCAAACCTTTCCTCAAAGACAAGACCAGGAAAAGAGTAAGACTAATGTCTCTCTCTCTTCTCGGAGGATCTGCTCAACTCTCTTCTCTTCTCTTCTCTTCTCTTCTCTTCTCTTCTCTTCTCTTCTCTTCTCTTCTCTGCTCTTCTCTTCTCTTCTCTGCTCTTCTCTGCCCTTCTCTGCCCTTCTCTGCTCTTCTCTGCCCTTCTCTTCTGTTTTCCTCTTTATTTCAAATGTATAAAGGATGGCCTACAGTAAACCGTCTCAAACCATCCTCCTGTATCTACCATGGGGGGATAGGGGACACTCCAGCCATCACATCACGTTTCCCTTGCTGTTTGGCGTCCTTCTCATTCCTGTGTGGAACATTCAGGAAGCCCTTCTCTGCTCTTC
>NC_082404.1:806906-989406 GCF_031168955.1 Gadus macrocephalus | reverse complement strand
AAGTCTCATATCTCCCACATGATGGGTTCCTCTGAAAGAGCTAGTGAAAGGACACCCTGGTCCTAGTCCTCCCTGACACCACCAGTTCCCCCAGAATGGGGGTACCGGCTCAGACTCAGACATCACATGATCACAGAAATCCAAGCAGGACATAACAGGAAAACTAGTGCGATGAGAGAGTTTTCTGAGCAATAAGTATAGTTGGTCTGTTCTAAAACTAGCTTCATGTCAGTGTAGAGAAATGTTTTTGTGAGGCTAATGCTAACGGTAACAGGAAGAATGCATCACAGTTATGGCTCTGTCTCCAATGATGTATCTTCTAACTTAAACATGCCGACAAATAAATGTCAGTATCAAAAGGTTGAATATTTAGAGATACTTTACTTTGGTAGAATATTTTTTTTTCTTTTTTTGTACTTTGAATGTTATTTATTTTATATCTCACCTACAAACAGTAATGATCACTGCTGTGTGATTTACAAGAGAAGTATATACATTTTACTAGGCAGTGTTTCTTTTAAGTTATCTTTTTTGTTATTATGGTGCAGCAGCATGAACAATTGATCAGATATTCTACCAAAGTGGAATATGGCTTCAAGTCTCTTGTGTTGCAGTGTATTTAGCTGGAAGCCCTACATATTAAGAACCGGACACAGAATGCCAATGTACCACTTGGAAATGAAAGTATTTTATTTATGATTGTATATTGTTAATATGACCTGTTATTATTATTGCTACACTGCACAAAATGGAGGATTGCAGAGGTTTGTTCCTTTTGTTAATTCAGATTGAACAGGACGAGCTATTACAATTTTAAATAACTCTCTGTAAGCCTGCTTTAGAAAATCTACAGGGAAACCAAGCTAAAAAAGACCAGCGTCCCAATTAACCATTGGAAACCATTGACGTTGTATCTATTGTATATGTGATTTCACTGAGAGTAACCTACATACCAACCTGGCGGCTCTTTAGAGCGATCAGATTGACCAGCTGCGGTCCACCTTGGTTTTGTGCAGTGTAGACCCTCCTTAGGGCTACACTGACCAGTGATCAGATCTCCACACGACTGTAATGTATTTTCTTTCAATGAATGTATAGAAGTAAACATTTACACCAATCTCTGTGTTATTCCAGCACTGTGTACCTGCACTTGTGTCAGACATGATGTATTTTTGAAATGCAGTATATAGTATTCAAATGATGTGCTATTTAATATCTCCAGGACAAAATTAAAGACTTCAATAAAAAAAGACAAAACCTTATGACAAGGCCTGATTACTAGCTGTGTATTTGTCTCCAGGGTACAGGTTCAATAGAAACAACGCAATAAGGTCAACTGCTTGTGGATTTGGTAAACCAGTATGTGGTCTAAACCGACCGAGCTTTCAAAGAAGACGAGACTCAAACGGTCTAACCTGCAGGAGGGACTTTCCAACATGTGTCCTGACCTACCAACACGTGTCCTGACTTTCCATCATGTGTCCTGACTTTCCAACACATGTATGACACATTCCCAGTAGTTAAATAAAACACATTTTAATTTCCTTCAATAAATGATTCACACATTTTCCATTACAAGTGGACATGATATATATGTGTATGACAGTGGTCGGTCAGCAGCAGTCATTTAGCAGCAGTCAGTCAACAGCGGTGAGTCAGCAGCAGTCAGTCAACAGCGGTGAGTCAGCAGCAGTCAGTCAGCAGCGGTCAGTCAATAGTCAGTGAGTAAACAGTCGTCAGTCAGCAGTGGTCAGTCAGCAGTCGGTCAGTCACCAGCGGTCAGTAAGCAGTGGTCAGTCAGCAGCGGTCAGTCAGCAGTGGTCAGTCAGCAGTGGTCAGTCAGTCAGCAGTGGTCAGTCAGCAGTGATCAGTCAGCCATGGTTGTCAGCAGTGGTCAGTCAGTCAGCAGTGGTCAGTCAGCAGTGGTCAGTCAGCAGTGGTCAGACAGCAGCGGTCAGACAGCAGTGGTCAGTCAGTCAGCAGTGGTCAGTCAGTCAGCAGTGGTCAGTCAGCAGTGGTCAGTCAGCAGTGGTCAGTCAGTCAGCAGTGGTCAGTCAGCAGTGGTCAGTCAGCCGTGGTCAGTCAATCAGAAGTGGTCAGTCAATCAGAAGTGGTCAGTCAGCAGTGGTCAGTCAGCAGTGGTCAGTCAGCCGTGGTCAGTCAGCAGTGGTCAGTCAGCCGTGGTCAGTCAATCAGAAGTGGTCAGTCAGCAGTGGTCTTCAGCCTCTCACTAGAGCTCTTAGGCTGGACCTCACAATTTTCTAAACCAGTTTTGATGTCATGATGAACATAACTGAAGAGACCTACAGTAGGATACGAATGACTACTGGAGAGACCTACAGTAGGATACTTATGAATACAGGAGAGACCAACAGTAGGATACTTATGACTACAGGAGAGACCAACAGTAGGATACTAATCAGTCTGGACAATGATCACATGTAACAAGTGTGATCTGTTTTGTGTTACTTGTCTTATACGTTATGTGTTTGCTGTTTCTTTTTCAATGCTGGCTGTGCATCAAATTGCCCCTCGGGATAATAAAGATACCTCGTAATGCTACAGGAGAAACCTACAGTAGAATACTAAGGATTACAGACCTACAGTACGATACTGATGACTACAGGAGAGACCTACATAAGGATTCTAATGACTATAGGAGAGACCTACAGTAGGAAACTAGTGACTACAGACCTACAGTAATATACTAATGACGACAGTGGGCAGAAGCAAAGAAGCAGACATGTATTAAACTCGACCAAACAGGCATGCACTAACAAACATATTTAAAATTATTAACCAAATACAACATAGACATTCCAAGAAGCGAGTTACCTATTCGTTTTATTCAGCAATTGTAGGATGTGGAGGCGTGTTAAAAAAAACTACAAAGAGCAGTAGAGAGAAATGGACCTTCTTTTGAATTTACAAAATGTACTTGATCATCAGCATACAAAAATATTCGATTTTTGTTAAAAAAATAAAATTGTAGAAAGATTTAGTTTTTTTGTTGATTTTGTTACATATTTGATTCTTTATCTATCTGACGAAGATGTAGTTATTCCTGTTTCTGTGCATGCTATCAAACAAACAATGAGGATTCACTTCAACGCTGCAATATACAGTGAATACTCCTACAGCAGGCCACACAGAGCTCCACAAGACAGCCATTGAGCCACTGATCAGGTCTGTCCTAAACCAGCCGTTGAGTTTAGCGTAGTCAGGGATGTGTTGTCACACTGGGCTGTAGCTTCATTCTAGCCAATTCCCTAGAGGATTGCCTGACGACCGCCCCATCTAACTTCTAACATTTACTTCTTACATTTAGCTTTAAACATTTTCATAACAGTATCATAAGAGCAATGATCCATTGTGTGATTTATATTGGTCTGGCAAGTTCAAATGGTATATGATATTGATTGTCAGTTTTTCTGAATGCTCACAGGTGAACGTATACTTTCATTCAAATATCACAGTGTTTATCCACACACTGAAAGACACAATCCCCTCTGCACACTGAAAACACTGGCCAGACTTCTGAGCCAGGGGGGAGAGCACGAGTTCTGCTGCTCACAGCCAGAGCCAGAGTATTCATTGGTTGAGGATTAAGTCAGGGCTAACAAGGCTTAACAAGGCTTAACGAGGACAGGTGCATGAGGCTTGGGACGTTTCCTAAGGCAAGTTTATAACGTCTCTGTTGAAAACACATTCAATTAGTCATTCATAGCAAAATACTAATATTAAAGTCAATGTGGAGGGACTGGTCAGTGTATCGGCCCCCTCATCACTCCAGACTCAGGTTGGCACTCCGTCGCTTGGTGTCTATATCTGCCAGACTTGGCACAACGTGGTTTGTCTGTCTGTCTTTCCAGGAGGCAACAGAACAAGATGTCTCAGATGGGGGAAAGGCTCTGGCCTCCTGACCCGGTCTAGATGGGGGACAGGGTCTGGCGCTGATGGGCGCTGAGGGCCGGGTGCCACACGTCCACGATGAGGATCAGGCGGTAGCTGGCAGCCTCCTGCCACACCTCGTGCTCAAAGGAGTCGTCAAAGATAAGCACCTTGCCCTCTTCCCACGCCCTGGGACGGAGAAAGGGGGAGGGAGAGGGGGAGAGAGAGGCTGTTAATATGGAGGGAGAGACAATACGGCTGGATGGAGGAGACGATCAGCTGGAGTTGGACAAGGGAGAGGAGGGAATAGGAAAGGGGACAGTGAATGAGCGGAGGATGAGACCATGAAGGAAAGAAAGGACAGGAGGAAGCAGAAAGGAAAGGAGGTCAGGGTGTGTGACGTACAGAAGAGTGCAGATAGAGGAGAGGGCACGGGCGGACAGCGGGAGGAGCTGAAAGGAGCACAAAAGAAGAAAAAACAGGAAAGAAAAAGAGTGGAAGAAGATGAGAAAGGAGGAGGAGATAAGGTGAGAGGAGGAGACGAGGAGAGAGGAGATGAAGAGAGAGGAGATGACGAGAAAGAAGAGAGAGGAGGAGATGAGGAGTGAGGAGATGAAGAGAGGAAGAGAGCGGCAGAGATGAGGAAAGAGGAGATGAAGAGAGAGGAGGATACGAGGAAATGAGGAGAGAGGAGATGAAGAGAGAAGGAGAAGACGATAGAGGAGATGAGGAGAGAGGAGATGAGAGAGGGGAAGTTCAGGTGAGAGAAGATGAAGAGAGATGAGGAGATGAGAGAGGATGAGAGATGAAGAGATGAGAGTGGAGGAGAGAGGAACACGGTACCTGGTCTGGTTGGTGCAGCGGATCCTGCAGCCCTCCTCAGGGACCACTAGCCCCAGGTGCATCCTCAGCCTGCAGTTGGTGGGCCCGGTGTGGGGCCACACGTGGGTCCCAGGCTGCATCACCGAGAACTTGATCTGCACCCACACACACACGCACAAACACACACACACACACGCGCACAAGCATGCACACGCAGTTTGACAGAAATGATTGACGTGGTCTAAATTCCCACCACACACTTAGTGTCAGAAGTGGAATCGCTGCTCTCCTCGAGGACCTCCGAGCCACACGTCGAGTGACTGATCATCCCTGCAGGTTACAGAGAGGAGACGGTGGGGCTCGAGCGGGACTCCGGGAGAGTGGGCAATCCACCCACTATTTAACAAAACACTCTAATATGGGTAACGGTCAGAATAGAAGTGAGTTGCCTAAAATAAACGCAACAAGGTTAATTGCCGAACGGGAAGAATTGGGTTTGCCGGTGCCCTGTGCACTTACATGCAGGTCCAGAACATCAGCGATCTGAAGGTGTGTCGGTTAAGGGTAAAAGGATCAAACTGAGAAGTCACTGTTACGTCTCCCCACACTGCAATTGTCAATGATCAAATCAAATAATGTACTTAAATGACAGTTTCCTGTATTCTCATCAGGTAGAAGAATACATGAGGAATCTCTGCTCCCTCGTGAACGGTATACCCCAGGCACAAAGGTCATCGCTATATAACATTATATAACGCTAGAAACAGGTAGGGTGGCTAGACAGTGCAAGGAATAGGAGACAGAGATAACATGATGCAGGGGAAGCAACATATGAATTTTTCCATCACACATCATGTGTGGAGCAGAGCTGTTCTCAGCATTTCTGAGACCTGTGCCACTGTAAAAGAAGTCCTTGCTTTTGCCAATGCATTGGACTTCTCCTTGCGAAGCTAATAGAGAGAAGTGGGGCGAACTCCCATCTGAGGCCTCGGATTATTCAGTTTGTTGTATGCTTTTTTATGTTTACTACTCAAATAACTAGCCTAATTGTTATAAGTTTGGAGGACTTTTTAGTCTTTAACAGTTTGGACAGTATTTACAGTGTATTACAGTTTATTTTGTGCAGTGAGTGTGTATACGTGTGTGTGTGTGTGTGTGTGTGTGTGTACCTGTCCTCTCTTGCAGTTTGTAGCTTCAGGGAATCGCTCCAACAAGGAGCAGGTTTTGGGGACACTGCGGCATGCGTCTCCAGCCTTCCTCCCTGCACACACTCTCCTTACATTGATACAGAAACACACACACGTGCAACGTGTGTGTGTATGCGTATCATTGGATAGGTCGACTGTTTACGTATTTATGTCGACCTTTGTTGGTCCAGCCATTGTGAAGGGTTTTAAGTGTGTGAGTGTGTGAGTGAGTGAGTGAGTGAGTGAGTGAGTGAGTGAGTGAGTGAGTGAGTGAGTGAGTGTGTGAGTGTGTGAGTGTGTGTGTGTGTGTGTGTGTGTGTGTGTGTGTGTGTGTGTGTGTGTGTGTGTGAGTGAGTGAGTGAGAGAGAGAGAGAGATGATAGGAGGAAAATAACAGAATGGGTGTGTGCCTCTGAGTGTGTGTGTGTCTTTGTGTGTTTGCATGCGTGTGAGTCTGCATGTGTGTGTGAATGTTTGTCCCCTGTGGGTGACTGTGTACGTGTACGTCTGAATGTGTGGGTGTGCGAATGTGTTTGTGTGTGTGTGTATCTGAATGTGCGTGAGTGTGTGTTTCTGTGTTTCTGAATGTGTGTGTGTGTGTGTGTCTGAATGCGTGTGCGTGTTTGGTGTGTGTGTGTGTATCTGAATGAGTGCGTGTGTGTCTGAATGCGTGTGCGTGTTTGGTGTGTGTGTGTGTGTGTGTGTGAGAGAGTAAGAGTGAGACTGAGATTGAAAGTGAGAGAGAGAGTGAGATAGAGAGAGTCTGAGTGTGTGTGCGTGTCTTTGTGTGTTAGCATGAGTGTGTGTCTGCATGTGCGTGTGAGTGTTTGTGTGTTTGTGTGCGTGTGTGTCTGAGTGCGTGAGTGTGTGTGTGTGTCTGATTCTGTGTGTGCGTGTTTGTCCTAATGTGCGTGTGTGTGTGTGTGTGTGTGTCTGAATGTGCATGCTTGTGTGTGCGTCTGAGTGAGTGCGTGTATGTGTGTCTGAATGTGCGTGTATGTGTGACTCTGAAAGTGCGTGTGCTTGTGTGCGAACGTGTGTGTGTCTGAATGTGTGTGTGTGTGTGTGTGTGTGCTTGTGTCTGAATGTGCATGTGCGTGGGTTTGTGTGTGCGTGCTTGCGTCTGAATGTGAGTGTGAGCATGGGTGTGCGTCTGCATGTTTGCGTGTGTGTGTGTGCATGTGTGTGCGTCTGTGGTTGTGTGTTTATGTGCGTGCTTGTGTGTGTGTATGTTTCTGAATGTGTGCGTGTGTGTGTGTCTGAATGCATGTGTGCGTATGTGTGTGCGCGCGCACCTTGCTGCCACAGAGTGTACTGGCCCCACTCCCCTCTCTCCCGCAGGTTCTCCTCCTCCGGCATGAACAGGCCGGTCTTCAGGTCCAGCACCGCCAGCACCTCCTCCCGGATGGCCTTCCAGCCGCGCTCCAGAGCCTGACAAACACACACACATGTCTACACACACTCCACACAGGCCTGCCCCACCCTCACCTTCACGCTGGAGAAGAGCTGAGTCTGAACCCCCTCCTAGTACACAACCAGCACCATTTCCCACAAAAAAAATGTTGGTAGATGTGAGAGATCAGACGGACAGGAGGGCCATGAAACCAGCATTATACACTACATACACATGATATACACTTCTATACCAATATGTGGTAGTGCTACATGCTTGTTCTTGCCTTGTTCCTGCACCCAATCATCACAATCACCTCCTGGAGATGGAGCATCGTGGGTGTGAGTTGCTGACTGGCTCTACCTGATTGTTGGCGCCGCCCCCACTCATATAAAGCTGAGTGGAAGATGGCGGCTTACTATCTCTCTCTCTCATCTTGAGCACAGACAGTGGCACACCTTTACCTTCTGTTACCTATTTGTTAACATTGTTAAATACGTTACATTTGTTTTTACCGTGCTGGTTACTTTCTGAACCTTACGGTTAGGATCAGTAAGGTAGCCACATAGCTTCCCCGGAAGACGCACTGTTATATATGTCTGCTCCACGAGTTGTGCGTCGGGCCCGGCAGAGAGGGAAGCTGCACCTCCCAGCTAGTCAGCGTGAGGTTTTTCCTTTATACTTTTCCTTTACCTTCATGTGGCAACCACCTTGGCTTTTCTGCTGACACTGTTTTTGCTGTAACTTGTTTCAGTTGCGTGAAACTGTAAGATCAGTGTTCCAACCAGTAAAAACATTGCTTTTCCCCGCAAACCCTGTCGTCAGAGTCTTTATGTTGGGTTGTCCAAATCTGCTGATAAATGTATCTTGGACACCGTAACACATACACTTATATACATACACTTTCACTAAATCATACATCTCACTAAGACAGAGAGAGACAGAGACAGAGAGACAGACAGAAAGAATACCTTGACCAGGTCTGTGTAGCCAGTCTCTTGGGGGGTCCACCAGGGCTGGGCCTGCAGTCCGTCCACATTGTACAGAGACCTCTGCCACACAGATGCAAAATGGCCCCGCTGGTGTCCCAGTTCATACCAGTGGTAAGCCTGCAGAGAGACGGGTCATAAGTGGCCCACACTGGTCACATGCTCCAGGGTCGAGGTGACTATAATTGTGTTGTTGTATGCTTTCATACCAGGAAAGCATTTGGAATTGAGAGTAAGCATGTATATTGCCCATGGCAAGAATGAGAGACTAAGGGAGAGAGGAGTATGGAATGAAAAGACAGGGAACGAGAGAATGAGAGAAGGGAGAGCGTCCATAAAGCAGCCCACCTCGAATGGGAGCACTCTGGCCTAAAGCTCAGTGGAGCAGAGCAACTCTGAGTCAATCACATCTGCTGAAGGAGGAGGTGTGTGTGTGTGTCGGTGTGTGTCCTACACTGTCGTCTCCTACTCTCTGCAACGCGTCCCCAAGGTGGAAGTAAAAGCGTCCGTCATCTGTTCCTGGAGCTCCAGACTCCAACCCTCCCTGGAGAAGAAGAAGTAATGAGAGAGAGAGAAAGCGTGCGAATGGGACAGAGAGTGAGAGGGATAAAGACACACACACACAGAGAAAGCGTGCGAATGGGAGAGAGAGAGAGAGAGAGAGAGAGAGAGAGAGAGAGAGAGAGAGAGAGAGAGAGAGAGAGAGAGAGAGAGAGAGAGAGAGAGAGAGAGAGAATATGTCTCAATATTTCTTCTTTGGTGTTAGAAAGAAACGTGAACCTTCAGGTACGGGATGCTCTCTGCGATCTGGTTCTCCGACTTGAGGATGAAGCCGTAGTGAACCATGGCGAAGCCGTCGCCAGGGGCAACAGCCAGGACCTGGTGGGGGACGAATGAGGGAGAGGATCATTCTCCAGCAGCTCTCACTCTAAGTAGTAACCCTTTAAACTCTTTTATAATTAACACTGATCAGGGGTCAGACCTCCTCATATACTCTCTTGGCCCCCTTGTTGTCCCCAATAAGAAGGTGGGCCACCCCCAGGTCGTTCTTCAGACCCAGGTCCTCCGGGAACACCTCCACCAGCCTCTCCAGTGTCAGGAGAGCACCCCGGTTCCTGCCTGGGTGGAGGAGACAGGGAGGGAGGGGGGGAGGGAGACAGGGGGGAGGGAGCAAGGGGGAGGGAGGCAGGAGGGAGGGAGGAAGGGGGAGGGAGGGAGACGGGGGGGAGGGAGCGAGACAGGGGAGAGGAAGGAGGGAGGGAGGGGAGAGGGAGGCAGGAGGGAGGGAGGAAGGGGGAAAGAGACGGGGGGGAGGGAGGAGGGGGAGGCAGGAGGGAGGGGGGGGCAGGGAGGGAAGAGGAAGGAAGGGAGGGGGCGAGACAGCATCGGGAATAAAGAATAAGTTAAAGACAGAAGACCATTTGAAAACAACATATTGATTTGGTTTAAGTTAACTTCATGCCCCCCCTCCCCCCACCCCACCCCCGCCCCCGCCCCACTACCGAGGAACTGCTGCCTCTCCGCCCGCCTCTTCAGCGTGACCCTGATGAGGTCAGGGGTCGCAGAGGGCAGCTCCGAGGCCTCTCTGTAGCTGTTGATGGCTCTCTGGAGCAGATCGTTGCTGCGCTGCTTCTCTGCCACGTCGTCCTCCGCCTGCACAAACACACACACACACGCACACACAGAGACATGTACACACAGAGAAACGCACACACACACACACACAGACAGAGACACGCACATACAGACGCACACACACAGACACGCACGCACAGAAAGAGACACGCACAAACACACACACACAGACACGCACACACACACACACACACACAGACACGTACATGCACACAAACACACAAACACACAGACAAGCAGACACACACATACATACACACACACACACACACACACACACACACACACACACACACACACACACACACACATACCAACCCATAGGGACCCACACCATTACATAGAAACACACACACACATATAGACACACACAAGCAAGCATACAAGCACAAAAAGGAAGAACAACATTTCAATGAATGAGGAGGATAGGCAGACGTTGGACAGTATGTAACAGACAGAGGGCCATACCTGAGCTTTCCCGTAGCGCGCCCGCGGGCTCTGGGGGAACCTCTGGACCAGGGCCTCGAAGCTCTTCAGCGCCTCCTCCACCTTCCCCTGGAGACCCCACATCGGCCGGGTGAGACAGACCCCCACACCGGATGCTTGGACAGACCCACACGGGACGTCGAGACAGACCCCCACACAGGACGGTTGAGACAGACCCCCACACGGGACGGGTGAAAAAGACCCCAACTCGGGACGGGTGATACAGACCCCAAACGAGACTGGTGAGACAGACCCCCACACGGGACGACGAGACAGACCCACACCAGACGGGTGAGACAGACCCCCACACGGGATGAGTGAGACAGACCCACACCAGACGGGTGAGACAGACCCCCACACGGGACGACGAGACAGACCCACACGGGACGGGTGAGACAGACCCCCACACGGGACGACGAGACAGACCCACACGGGACGGGTGAGACAGACCCCCACACGGGACGACGAGACAGACCCACATGGGACGGGTGAGTCGGGCAGAGACACACAGGGTGAAATTAGACGGGCAGGGAGAGGTTGCAGCATGTTACCTTTTTGCGTAGCTTTTCTGCGGCGTCGATCTCCACCTTGATGGTCTTATCTAACTTATTCAGCAGCTTGGGCTTACTCTTCTTAGCTGAGAGAGACAGAGAGTGAGAAGACAGAGGGAGAGAGACAGAGAGACAGAGACAGAGACAGAGACAGAGACAGAGACAGAGCGAGAGAGAGGGAGATGGCAGTTCAGTTTAAACTGAAATTATTTTGAATCCATCTTTGAGTGCTTGCATTAAAAATTAGTCTCTTACTTTTCTCTTTTACCTTCTGGTCCGACCGGCTCTCTGTGCAAGAAAACAGATGTCTCATTACAATGTACTCATCCAAAACCACTTCTACCAGGCTAACCTCTATATTCACTGGGCGAAAGACATCCAATATATAATTTACCTCCCTCCACCACTAGAAGAAGGTTTTCTATTCCAGATTTTTTTTCTTTAATGTGGAGAATGAAATTAGTCACTTGAGCACTAACCCTGGTACACATTGAAACACGTCGCCCTTTGCAGCGCCTGACATGGATATTGCACTTGGCCCTAACCCTAACTCTTAACATCTGGATCCATGTCCCAGGTTGCTATGCTTGCCCTTACCCTAACTCTTAACATCTGGATACATGTCCCAGAATATGGTGTTAGCCCTAACCCTAACTAATATGGATCCATGTCCCACTGTCCAAGGGTACGGGGTTTGACCTAATCCTAGAGATAACGTATGATAGAGACAGAGGTACGGTGGAGGAGGAGTAGAGCTGGAGTAGAATGGTCCCTAGAATAGGACGAAGTAGAGTAAGGCTGAAGACCGGGTTCCCCTGGGAACTAGACTAGTTGAGCCAATCCCAACAGAGGACCTGAAGGGGGTCTGATACTGTAGGGTCAGGAGGGTCTGATACAATAGGAGGGTCTGATACTGTAGGAGGGTCTGATACTGTAGGAGGGTCTGATACGGTAGGTCAGGAGGATCTGATACTGTAGGAGGGTCTGATACTGTTGGTCAAGAGGGTCTGATACTGTAGGTCAGGAAGGTCTGATACTGTAGGTCAGGAGGGTCTGATGCTGTAGGGGGATCAGAATGAACTGATATGGGGTCTTATAGATGGCTGTAGGGCTCAGGGAAGCCTTGCAGGAGCACAGCTGAGGCATTGTCACAAACAACCAAGATGGCTGCCACTGATGTGTCACGAGTCTCGCTGCTCTGATCGGTTGAAGGTCTATCCATTGCGTCCAGAGGCCCTCTGCGCCCATTTCTAATGCCCCTCGTAAATCTAAAGAACACACATTAGCTAAG
The DNA here is from genome assembly GCF_031168955.1 of Gadus macrocephalus. NCBI lineage: Eukaryota > Metazoa > Chordata > Actinopteri > Gadiformes > Gadidae > Gadus > Gadus macrocephalus. The sequence goes on along the minus strand of NC_082404.1, from coordinate 977,162 downwards.
GAGTCTGGTACTAGAAGGATAGAGTAGATTAGCAAGAGTCCAAGTAGAGAGGAGCAGCAGTAGAGCAGCACTAGAATAGCAGTAGAGCAGCAATAGAGTAGCAGGAGAGTAGCAGTAGAGCAGCAGTAGAGTAGCAGTATAGTTGCAAAAGGACACGTTCACGTTATATAATGATAACAACCTCTGTAAAAAACCTGATGTCCCCGGTGCTCCACAAAATACAATACCATTCAATGTTTAGCAAAGATAAGGTTAGGTTAGGTAGGTTAGGTAAGGTTAGTTAGTTAGGTTTGTTTAGGTTAGTTAAGTTTAGTTAGTTAGGTTAGTTCAGTTAGGCTAGGTTGGTTAGTAAGGTTAGGTTTGTTTTAACCTGGGTTACTACCCGTCTCCTGGTTAGTTATATTAGGTTAGGTTAGGTCTTGACTAGGGGCACTACCTGTCTCTTGGATAGTTAGGTTGGGTTGGGTTTTAACTTGGGTCCCTAGCTGTTTCCTGGTTAGTTAAGTTAGGTTTGGTTTAACTTGGGCCACTACCTGTCTCCTGGTTAGTTAGGTTAGGTTAGGTTTTAACTTTGGTCACTTCCTTTCTCCTAGTTAGAAAGGTTAGGTTAGGTCTTGACTTGGGACGCTACATGTCTCCTGGCGAGTTAGGTTAGGTAAGAATTAATGTTTGGTCACCACCTGTCTCCTGGTTAGTTAGGTTAGGTTTTACCTTTGGTCACTATCCTGGTTAGTATGATTTTTTTTTTTAACCTGGGTCACTACCCGTCTCCTGGTTAGTTAGGTTAAGTTAGTTTTTAACTTGGGGCACTATCTGTCTTCTGATTAGTTAGTTTAGATTAGGTTAGGTTTTAACTTTGGTCACTACCTTTCTCCTGGTTAGTTAGGTTAGGTTAGGTCTTGGGTCAGTAACCGTCTCCTGGTTAGTTAGGTTAGGTTCAGTTTTAACTTTGGTCACTACCTGACTGTCTACTGGTTAGTTAGGTTAGGTTAGGTCTGGACTTGGGTCACTACCTGTCTCCTAGTTAGTTAGATTAGGTTTTAACTTAGGTAACTACCTGTCTCCTGGTTAGTAAGGTTAGGTTAAGTTTTAACTTGGGGCAATACCTGTCTCCTGGTTAGTTAAGTAAGGTGAGGTCTTGACTTGGGTCACAACCCGTCTCCTGGTTAGTTATGTTAGGTTAGGTCTTGACTAGGGCAACTACCTGTCTGTTGGTTAGGTGAGGTTAGGTGAGGTTTTAACTTGGGTCACTACCCGTTTCCAGGTTAGGTAGGTTTGGTTTAATTTGGGTCACTACCTGTCTCCTGGTTAGTTAGGTTAGGTTTTAACTTTGGTCACTACCTTTCTCCTGGTTAGTAAGGTTAGGTTTGTTTTAACCTGGGTCACTACCCGTCTCCTGGTTAGTTATATTAGGTTAGGTTAGGTCTTGACTAGGGGCACTACCTGTCTCTTGGATAGCTAGGTTAGGTGAGGTTAGGTTTTAATTTGGGTCCCTAGCTGTTTCCTGGTTAGTTAAGTTAGGTTTGGTTTAACTTGGGCCACTACCTGTCTCCTGGTTAGTTAGGTTAGGTTAGGTTTTAACTTTGGCCACTTCCTTTCTCCTAGTAAGTAAGGTTAGGTTAGGTCTTGACTTGGGACACCACATGTCTCCTGGCGAGTTAGGTAAGGTAAGAATTAATGTTTGGTCACTGCCTGTCTCCTGGTTAGTTAGGTTAGGTTTTACCTTTGGTCACTATCTTTCTCCTGGTTAGTAAGATTTGTTTTTTTTTAACCTGGGTAACTACCCGTCTCCTGGTTAGTTAGGTTAAGTTAGCTTTTAACTTGAGGCACTATCTGTCTTCTGGTTAGTTAGTTTAGATTAGGTTAGGTTTTCACTTGGGTCACTACCTGTCTTCTGGTTAGTTCGTTTAGGTTAGGTTTTAACTTGGGTCACTACCTGTCTCCTGGGATACTTTGGAGCTGGTCACATATTTCCCAGATTCAACTAGAAATCCAAGACAACATAAAAAACAGGATTATCAAGGGTATTTTCTACCACAACTTTCATAAAGTAAACATACTGGGGACAATGGTTAGTACTCGTACTACACTAGTGGTGGACCAATAAAGACACTGGTACTGGACCAATATAAACGCTGGTAATGGACCAATAAAGACACTGGTACTGGAAAAATAAAGACGCTGGTACTGGACCAATATAGACGCTGGTACCTGACTATTAAAGACACTAGTACTGGACCAATAAAGACATTGGTACTGGACCAATAAAGACACTGGTACTGGAAAAATAAAGACACTGGTACTGGACCAATATAGACACTGGTACCTGACTAATAAAGACACTGGTACTGGACCAATAAAGACACTGGTACTGGAAAAATAAAGACACTGGTACAGGACCAATAAAGACACTGGTACCGGACCAATAAAGTCACTGGTACTGGACCAATAAAGACACTGGTACTGGACCAATATTGACACTGGTACTTGACCAATACAAACACTGGTACTGGACCAATAAACCAGCTAGGAACAGCGACGGCCAATAAGGCAGAGAGGATTTCTAGATCTTTTGATATAAAAAAAAAATCTTCTCACCCATAGTTTCCTCTGCCATCACTTCCTCCACCAAGACTGTACCCATAGAAACAAGACAGAGGTCACAAGATGCACGACACAGAAAGTGACCTTCACTCAGACTGGTACTGTGTTCACTGGTACTGTGTTCAAGACAACTCTGACCTCGGAAACGACGAACTCCAAACAACATCAAACAAGTGTTAGTTAAATTTGACACCTAGTTTGATGTGTAACTATGTGATACGTGTTAATGGACTTTATATTTTAATCTGATTATAGCCATGTGTGGAACAGTTAATTTGCTGATTTAATTAGCAAGCTACCTAGCTAGTGTTGGTCTCCTTTCTTCATATGTTACGAAAAGAAGCATTCATTTGTGCTGCAAATATTTGTTGTATTCAGCAAGAAACAAACTCCATTATTAGATTTGTCTCTTCTGTCTCTAGCTCTACATTGCAGCTTTGTCTAACTCTAAGTCCCAGCTGTCTCTAACTCTAAGTCCCAGCGCTCTCTAGCTCTACGTCCCAGCCTATTACGACTGCAACAACTGCTACCATCCATGTGTTCTTACCCCCAGTGGTGTCTATGGTCTCAACCTCGTCCTCTGCAAACAAGAACAATGAGTAATGTCAGAAGGATGGAACCAAGCAGAGAGGAGGTATCAGAGACAAATAAAGACACATATATATGTATACGAATATATATATAATGTATACATCATATATATATATATGTACCGTAATTTCCAGGACTATAAGCCGCTTCTTTTTTCCCCATGCTTTGAGCCTCGCGGCTTAAACAATGACGCAGCTAATTTATGGATGTTTCCCACTTTCACAACTTCATGTCGCCAAAAAACTGAGCAAAAAACACATCATGTGACAGTGTTCAGTTTTTTGGCGGCATGAAGCTTTCATTAGAGCAATGAAATTGCTGAACAGGTTAAGGTGAAACATCGTAACTGTTTAGTTCACTGTTTAGATTAAATCGAGCGTGCTGAAACTTCCCATCATTCTGATTACGTTAGTCATTTTGTCACCCTCATCATGGCAAAGACAGGGAGAAATGCATATGATGCAGCTTTCAAGTTGAAGGCGATCGGTCTGGCTGATGGAAAAGGAAATAGAGCTGCTGCACGGGAGCTTGGCCTTAATGAGTCGATAATAAGACGTTGGAAACAGCAGTGTGAGGAACTGACTCGGTGCAAAAAGACAACAAAAGCTTTCAGAGGGAAGAAAAGCAGATGTCCCGAACTAGAAATTGAGCTTGAAGACTGGGTGAACACACAGAGAGCAGACGGCTAAGGTGTTTCAACTGTGCAGATCAGACTGAAAGCCAAAACAATCGCTACCGCAATGAAGTTTGAGGATTTTAGAGGTGGACCATCGTGGTGTCTCAGATTTATGAGACGCAAAGGCCTGTCCATCAGGTTACGGATGAGTCTGTGTCAATTCAATAAAAAAATGGAGCATTCCATTGGCCCACACAACATCATAAATATGGATAAGGTACTTCTGACGTTTCACCTGCCTCTCACTCGGACTGTCAACAGGAAAGGCGAATCATCCCTCATGCTGAAAACAACTGGGCATGCAAAAAAACGCACTTCACCTGTGTTCTGAGCTGCACGGCATCGGGAGAAAAGCTTCCACTGATGGTGATTTTTAAACGCACAACGATTGCCAAAAGAAATATTCCCGAGAGAAATTGTTGTGAAAGTCAACAAGAAGGGATGGATGACGGAAAGCCTAATGCATGAATGGCATATGGAGTGTTCAGTGGGAGGCTTGGATGTAGGGCTGTACGGTATGGACTAAAATGTATATCACGGTATGATTTGAGGAATAGACGGTAACGGTATTATATCACGGTATGTTAATTTTATATTCTAATTTCGATATAAATTCCTCTGAAGGGGTAAAATACTGGAAAGGCAGCAAAACCGCATAAAAAAATTAAAATCTTTTCTCAAGTTACTTCCATCTCTGAAAAACACTAATGTTTAATAGTATGAATTTGTTTCTCCACTTGCTTGCGGACCTTGCCGTATAGTTTGGCATCTCAATTTGGCTGAAGTGTGTGCGGGCATGTAACGCATACCTGGGATCGAGTGTTTTGACCATCTCTTTAAAACCCTTTCTATCGACAATTTGAAAGGGAACCATGTCCTTAGACAGGTAAACAGTGACAACGTTGTCATCTCGTTCCACCACTGGCATTTTGTTGTAAGGACTGGCTTTCAAAATGCCTGCGGAAGCAATGTCTGATTGCAGAGACGGCTTCACGCTACCAGCGTCTGTCTCGTACGTTGTGGAATGAGAGCTCGTGAAGGGACTATTGCGCGAGCACGCAGGAGCGCTTGCTGCGCACCTGCGTACTTGCGCCTGAGAAGGCAGTATCGCTGTCAATCTGTCCGTGGGAAAAGTAACGTGGTACCGAATTGAAAAAGGAACTATGTTTCGTTACCATATCTTCAGTAGTTGCTTGTAACTTTACTTTTTACATGAAAAAGTAGTTAGGGAACTGTATTAACGCATTACTTACTTTGTTACGCGTTACACACAACATTGTCTACCGGTCACACCGGTCCTGAGGTAACGTCAAAATACATACCGTAGCGCAAATTCACACCGGTATACCTTCAGCCCCGTTTATACCGTACACCCCTACTTGGATGACAAGTGTTGAAGAGGTCAGCATTAGCTCAACAGGGAATTTGCCTCTGGATGAAAGGGACGAGAGCGACAATGAAAATGATCCAACATCGGATGAAGCAATTCTGAGGCTATTCAACTCTGACACCGAAGGAGATGACTTCAGTGGTTTCAATGCGCAAGAGGAGGAAGATATTGACCAATTACTTTCTTGGTAGGCTGTTTACCGCTATTTTTTTATTTTTGTTACAAGCCGTGTTTCGTTAAAGCCTGTGTAAAGTTCATTAGGTTCAATGTTCCGGTAGACACCTGCGGCTTATAGACATGTGGGGCTTATTTATGTTCAAAATAATTATTTTTGAAAAATTCAGTGGGTGCGGCTTATATTCAGGTGCCCTTATTGATCAGGAAATTACGGTATATATATATATATATATATATATAAATACGTCTGGCAGACCATATGGATGTCCACTGTCTTCTCTGGGGTCATCTACAAAAAATATAGAACATTTGAATAAATAACAGTATATTGTAGGTCAAAAGAGATCTGTATTTGAACATTGAAATATCTTTAAAGTTCAATGTTAGATGATGGCACCGACCTGGAACAAAGTCCTCCACCAGAGGGGGCTGGGGGCGGACCGCTGGAGGAACACAAGATGATCCGTTCAGACACACACACACACACACACACACACACACACACACACACACACACACACTCTGTTATGTCATGGTATGGCCATGTGGCATCAGGATGTTAGAAATGAGCCTCAAACTGCAGTCCCAAGGTGAGCTCAATATTCATCCTATGCACGCTACTACTTTGGTGCTGCGACACTTCAGATTGTCTGACCTCAGACAGGCAGAAAGACAGACAGACAACCCTTTCTGGTTTGCCTAGGATCAAATATAGTGGTTGACACACCAAATGTTGACTATTGGTCCTGTCTCAGGTATTTGGCTCATTTCGATTCGCCCCTGCCTGCTTCAGAATGGCTGGCTTTGGGCATTCACAAACCTGTCCTTAAAACTACCCTAAACGTTTGTTTTCAGAAATGTGCAACTCACCGAGTGGTTAGTGGTGTTCGTTGATGTTCCTAATCAAGTATCGTAGCGAAATACAGTTTCTGTCGTGTTTTATTCTGCGTTTCGTAAATCCCATTGAACAGAAACCATACCGGAACCGGAAGCGGAAATGGGCTGTTTATGTTTGGTTGTAGTCTTTTCGCCCGGTTGTCTGTGCTTCCTTTCGAAAGTTTTTTTTATTTTTATTTACTATCCATGTTAAAAAGAAGAAGGAATAATGCCTCAGATTGCACTTTATTTTGTTTAAATTATTTTTTATAAGTTTTTATTTCATGTGGACACAAGCAATTCTTTAAAATATTTACTATGCTTAAAGGACGCAGGATTATTACCTAATTTTTCACTTTATTTTGTTTTTACACATTTGAAGATTTTATTTAAAGTCACATTTGTCTTGTAATCATCTTTTTTGTTGTTGTTGTTGAAAATGATCCGACCCGTGACTCAAAAACCGTGACACGATCCGAACCGTGAGTTTTGCGATCCGTTGCACCCCTAAAGCCTACACAGAGAAAAAGAAGGCCTACACACAGAGAGAGAGCGAGAGGCCTACATACAGAAAGGCCTCGACACAGAGAGGCCTACACAAGAGGAGCCTATGGAGAGAGAGTGAGAGAGAGAGAGAGGCCTACACACAGACACACACACACACTCTCTTCCCAGCGAGAGAGGCCCTGAGACACAGGCAGGCCTACACACACAGAGAGGCCTACACACACAGAGAGAGAGAGGCCTACACATAAAGAGAGAGAGGCCTACACAGAGAGAAGCCTACACAGAGAGGCCTACACACAAAGAGGTCTACACACACCTCTTCCACGCCTTTACACTACCCAAGGTAAAAAATTAAATTGCCTGCTTGACATAGCACCCCAATTTACCCGCCCGGACCCTGCACAAATTGGCGGTATATTGGGTTTCATTCTGATGTAAATGCGACAGCTCCGTGGTTCCAGGGGGGGATATCGCAGCGTTGTCTCCACAGAGACAACGCAACTGAGTACAACGCAGCTTAGTCTAGACCTCTTTAGAATGTCTCCAAAGAGATAACGCAGCGATATCATCATCAGCAGTTCAGAAAGTGAAATCCGCGAGCTGCTGATCATGTGAGAGAAGGTTATGCGGTCGTATTAAACAAAGTATTAAACAAAATTATTCTTGCAAGCGGGTGTCTTCATTCCTAAAAAAATAAAAACATTCGGGAGTATGCAAATTGTTCTAAAGAGGTCTAGACTCCGTGCGCAGCCCCGCCTTCTCAAGGGAACCAAGAAAGCCTGCACTGTGACGAATGGAGGATTTTTGATCAAACACTCAACATTGCACCAACGTGAACCCACACGTGAGCCGCTTGCCGCCATGTTTATTGTTTATGGGATAGAAGTGTCGCATGGACTATACGTCATCCAGCTCAGGTTGCGTATCCGTGCGTATGCTCGTGTCGGCTCATTAGCATCTGTACCGTGGCCTGAGCACACCTCTCCGAAGTGTACTCAGGCCACGGAATTGAACTGTACTTGAGTACGGATGGTGTGCTCACACTAGCCAAACGATCTAGACTTTAGGGGGCAAACGTACTTGAGTACGGTACATGGCCTAGTGTGAGTGCGCCCCTATACACACAAATAGGCCTGCACACAGATAGAGAGAGGGGCATAAACAGAGGGAGAGAGAGGCCTACACAAAGAAAGAGAGAGAAAGACCTAGGGGCGCACCCGCACTAGGCCATCTGTACCATGCCCAAGTCCGTTTCACACCTGTACCGTGCTCAGGTCTAGATCGTTTGGCTAGTGTGAGCACGCCAACCGTACTCAAGTCCACTTCAATTCCGTGGCCTGAGCACACTTGGGAGAGGTGTGCTCAGGCCACGGTAGGTGCTAATGAGCCGACACGCGCACACGTACGGCTACACAACCTGAGCTGGATGACGTATAGTCCATGCAACCCTTCTTTTCCATTAAACAATAAACATGAAGGCTAGCGTTTCACGTTGGGGCGATAGTGAAGTTGAGTTTTTTATCAAAATACCCCGTTTGTCACGGCACGGGCTTTCTTTGTTCACTGGAGAAGGAATAATTTGCACACTCCCGAATGTTTATATATTTTGATGAATGAAGACACCCGCATGCAAGAATAAGTTCACGTGTGAGTGTAGGCTACAAACGCAACTAACTATTTACCAGTACAAAAACGCCAACATATTCTTTATTTTGCTGACAACTTGTTTTTTTTCCCGACAAAAGCCTCGTAAGGACAGTTCCTCTGCGTCTCTCTCGTAGATCGCACCATCTTTCAGCGTCTTTGTTTAATACGACTGCATCACCTTCTCTCACATGATCAGCAGCTCGCGGATTTCACTTTCTCTCAAGTTAGAAGTCAACTGCTCATGATCACATCGCTGAATTGTCTCTGTGGAGACAGCGCAGCAACACCACTACCCAAGCCCTCCCCCCTGGAACTGCGGAGCTGTCACTTTTACAACAGAATGAAACCCAATAAACCACAAATGTGTGCAGGGTCCGGGAGGGTAAATTGGGGTTCTAGCTCGAGCAGAAAATTTACAACAGCGAGTGTAAATGCGCGGACCGTGCCGCGAAAAAGGCGTGCATAAAACGGCCAATTTGGCAGTGTAAATACGCTCAATGAGAGAGGGCTGTAGCTGAGTAGAACGGCTCCAAATAAGCAACAAAGTCAGTTAAGTGTCAACTGTATTCTCTGTGTTGTTCTACTTGTGCAACCGTACTCAGGCCCAGTTGAGATTGCCTAGTGTGAGCACAGGCCAGCGCAGCAGGGGGGGCAATCGTACTTGAGCACGGTACAGGTGTGAAACGGACTTGGGCACGGTACAGATGGCCTAGTGTGAGTGCGCCCCTACACACAGAGAGGCTTACACACAGAGCACCAAAAAGTACCAAAGAACTCCGGCTCACAAGAGGAGGGAGAAGGAATCAGCTCACCTGGGTCCTGGGTGTCAGCAGGGCGGTCCCGGTCTGGGTCCTGGGTGTCATCAGGGCGGACCTGGCCTGGGTCCTGGGTGTCAGCAGGGCGGTCCCGGTCTGGGTCCTGGGTGTCAGCAGGGGGGGCCCGGTCTGGGAACAGGAACACAGGGATTACTTTGCTGATTCCTCTTTTTGAAGGTGTGAGATTAATTCATTGAAATACACTCCAAGCAAACCGTTGAATCCTCATTAGAGGTGTCTGGATCTCATCTATGGTGCAGCATGTTTAGATATTAAATTCTATTTTAGTGACCTATTTCAGTATGAATATCAAGATTTACTTTGTATTTACAAAAGCAACACTCGACGTCCAATAATTTGGTCCCCAAATGATTGAGCAGTGGAAGTGACTTTGTGCAGGTTTAGTGTCCCTGTATTCTATATCTGCAGCATGTGGTCCAGCCCCCAAGGATGCTGTAATCAGCTCGTTGGTTGTATTGGCCAGTGGTGTGTGCTCATTGATTCCTTCATGTTTGAGCGACTTGTGATGGTGTAAAGATGTAGCGGTATCTACATCAGGAGTTCTAAAGAGCGCCACGCTGCAGGGTGTGGGCCTCTGAGCCTCTTCCTGCTCAACATGTCTTCCAGAACAACTACACCTCAGCCCAGATTCTGCTCTGACTCAGGGACCGCACCCAATAGGCCCTTCATAATAGACTGGTAACCCGAACCCCCTGGCTTTTGTCTAAAAAGGTAGAGCACAATACCTAGCCTGGAGCACTTCCACGTCTGTGGGTGTCCATGTGTGTGTGTGTGTACGTATCTGTGTGTGTGTCTGTGTGTGTGTGAGATCGGGGAACATGAGATGGTAAAAAGTGTACACAGCTGTGTGAGTAGTTATTCTAGCAAGAAAATCATCTAGTGTACGAGTTAGTTAGGAGAGCCATGTAGTGTATGATGTGTGTTAGGAGTGACATGTAGTGTATGATGAGTCTGTTAGGAGTGATATGTTGTGTATGATGAGTGTGTTAGGAGTGACGTGTAGTGTATGATGAGTCTGTTAGGAGTGATATGTAGTGTATGATGAGTGACATGTAGTGTATGATGAGGGTGTTGGGAGTGACATGGGCCTAATAATTCATTATACAACGGGGGACCTAAATCCAGCGATCTGATTGGTTCCCAACTGTTGTATAATGAGCGTATACATAACTGCTATGACGCCCGATCATTTTGTGAAAGTTTGCATATCACTCCGCGCCTGGAAGTAGAAACAGTTACAAAGTAAAACATATGTTGGATGATGGAGAGCGTGTAAATGTTGTTACTCCGGGAGTGAGCAAGGCGATGGAGAGACTAACGAAAGCTTAGGCACACGGCAAGTGAACTGCTCCATAGGATAAATTGCCGGCGAACCGCTCTATCGGAGCCTTCTCTCGGAGGGACGCTAAAGTGTGTTGCATAGCGACCGTCGATGCATAGCGGCAGCCAGGAGGGACTACTTTTTTGTATTCTTTAATAAAACGGCTATTTTGACTTTCTTGGTTTCTTTTTAAATGTAGTGTGTCTATGACTTTCGTTTCGCCATAATAGTAACCGTTGTATAAAAGCAATAGATCACTTCAGTCAGTGGCATGTGCTCATTATACCACTGTGAAGGGGGTCGCCGGCCCTCCGCTGCGCGTCGGGGCCGGACAACGCCCCTTAACAGTGGTATAATGAGCACATACCACAGCCTGGCGTGATCTATTGCTTAATTATACTACGCTTATACGCGTCTGGGTTAGCATCTCCATTACAACCGGGCTTCCCGCTTGAAGGTGTGTCTTTACCTCATGAAGCGCTAGAGTCTAGATTGATGACACAACAACCCTAACACTTATGTTGCCTATTAAGTTTGATATTATAGCCTACAATCAAATCTGATTTATTTCAGAGACATATTTGATTTCTTTCAGACGGCAACACACACTGATATCCATGATGATATTTATATTGCCCCTTTCTGCTTCTTAGTTTTGTTTACATATTGGACAAGGTTTCACAACAACATCAATATTAGACACTGATAGAGGGACATGTTATCCGATATCCAGTCTTTAGACCAAGACTGGCGATGTGTCTCAAGAGTGCACAGATGAGTGTGTTTGGTCAGGTCTATGTTCCTCCCCCGTCTGGCCCAGTGGGCTCTTAGACGAGAGCCCACTTGGCCAGACGGGGGCCTCTCCGTGAGGGACGGGGGCCCCTCCGGGTGGGTCAGGGTTCTTGAATGATTGCTAAGCATGTGTTCTCTCACCGTGTTCCTCAGCAGGCCGCCCTCCCACTTCAAATGTCACTGGGTCTTTCAAACCTGTTTGTTCAAAAGAGGTTCATTAGAAATAAAGAACCGCTCAACGACTTCAACACATCTTTATTACTGTCTATGTGAGGTCCAACCATCATAAGGAGTTGAACAGTTATCTCTGGATCCCAACCTCTAATCTAAAATCACAGGATCCTGTTCCCACGTTTCAAAGGAAAGCACTTTCTCAAGAGCAATGACCGCCTGGGGACTAATACATACTCTGACCTGCTATCAGTAAAGGATATAACATAAGCTGACATACTATAACGAAGGCAAGACAGGAATTAGCCTAAAGTCTAAATATTATAATAGAATTATAATATTCAAGTAAACAGATTGACGATAGACCATTTGAGCCTATTGTTGATGGATGAGCAGGATTGATACTATAGCAACAACAGGCAGGATTCCATGACTCTTAGATACAAAAACAAGAAACTTTATATAGTTCAGATATTTAATATAATGAAATTAATTGTTACAAAAAACTGCTGACCAGCCTCATTCTAATATCCAGGTCCAAACATAACCAAACTACTGCAGAAACTAGCCTGGTTATTGCCAGACCTAGCTCAATCATAGATTGCACGTTGGTCTGGGGAGGCTGCTGTAATTTTCTTCAGCACAGAAGCGTGATCAATGGTTGTAGTTCAAATGACTCTTTACGCAATTGGATAGTCCTTGAACCAATCAACGTACTATGCAGAGTGACGGTAAAACTCCAGGTGTCAACAAACGTGATTGTTTTGTTACACAATGGGTTGACAATGGCAGCAAACCTTTTTTGCAGGTTGTGCAAAATTAATATGAAAGTGGAGGGTAGATAGTCACTCAAGAGATATTTTTGTTTAAGATAAGAAGCCTATAAGCATCGCCGACAGGTTTGCAGGCATTAGGGTTGATGTTTGTGCGAGAGTTGGGAAAATCGGAACGAATTTGCAATCGCTGCTTTACTGTTGTGTTAAACCAGCCAATAGCGCGCCAGGGGGGTAAGCCAGCTTGGTGATTGGCTCCAGTAAAAGTAGATCGGGAACAGGAAGAAAAATATTGCGCCTCTCCAGCCCCTGCTGCAGGGTGAATTCAAATCGCCGGCAAAATTGACTGGGGGTACCCAGTCTAGCAGAAAACAGTTCAACAATAAACTCGATTGACACAATTTATGTTAAGCATTTATTTAATAGTCCTTCAAAAATATTAATCATTTACATATTAGGCATTACAACATGCGGTAATAACACCTTCAACTGCATATATAGGTGTCATATACAGTACACATTCCTCTGATCCAGGTGAGGCGCTCTGTTGAAGTTCCTACTGAGCCTTTTTTTTCTCCTGACCAGTGAGTTGCTGCCAAGGGGATTTCAAGGTAAAGCTCGACAGTCCTAGCCACCCGTTCTGTTCTCTGTGCCTCTAACTCCAGGACGTAGACACTGCCTCAGAGAGGACTGGCCCATTTCTACTAAGCTACAACGAAAAGGAAACAAATAAAATAAAAAGGAAAGAACCTTCCCCCCAAAAACGACAGAGAGAGAGAGAGAGAGAGAGAGAGAGAGAGAGAGAGAGAGAGAGAGAGATAAAGGTAGAGGTAGAAAGAGAGAGAAAGAGAGATAAAGGTAGAGGTAGAAAGAGAGAGAAAGAGGTAGAGAGAAAGAGAAAGAGAGAGAGAATTCCACTTATTATAAAGAATGATGTTAAAATCCTTTGACATAAAATAGAACCGCAAGAAATGGTAACAAACCGCCGATTGCTGTAATTGAACTGAATGGAGTCAGAATGGAGTACGTAACAAAGCATCCATATTGTTTCGGTACAGTGTGTGCAGCATCAACCTGGCCTAGCCTTGGTGGATTCAACACCTTACAACTCCATGGATAATGTAACCATCGGCCTGGTGCACCTCACCACTTGGTCATGGTAAATGCAACAGAATATGGTGCTGCACAACGTGCAGTGTTAACACAGCGAGCCTGCTCCTCTGGGGGCAATGTCGTGACATCATCAGTGTGTGCCGGATGCCACTAGTTTGTCTTTGCGATGTTGGTAAGCCCCTGCTCCGCTGGCCTTGGGCCTCCCCTGACGGAGGACTATACCTGAGGCCTGGCCTGGTCCCCATGCCTGGTGTCCCTCTCCGGTGCCAGCCCCACTCTCCCCTTTCCTTCAGGAACATTCTCCGTCTCCTTGTTCTTGGCAGCTCTTTCCCTGGCTAACCCAACCTGCTGCTTCTCCGTGGACGCCCGCTCCACCTCCATCCTCTGCTTCTCTCTCAGCTCTCCATCCATCCTCTGCCTCTCCCTCAGCTCTCCCGCCATCCTCTGCCTCTCTTTCAGCTCTCCATCCATCCTCTGCCTCTCTCTCAACTCTCCCTCCATCCTCTGCTTCTCTCTCAGCTCTCCCGCCATCCACTGCTTCTCTCTATCCGTCCTCTCTCGCTCCAGATTTTCATCTCCCTCCTTGGCCACTCTCTGGCACTCTATAGTGCTGCGCTCTCTTTCCGCTCTCTCCCTCTCGCCTCTCTCCCTCGCCACCCGCTGTTGCTGCTTGGCCATTCCTTCTCTCTCTCGGGCGATTCTCTCAGTCTCCTTCTGCTGCCTCTTTTCCTCCTCTCCCCCTGCTCTCTCACTCTCCTGGGCTTGTCTCTTTTGTTCCGCTCTCTTTCGCCACATCCTCTCTTTCTCCTCTCTTTCTTTGGCCAGTCCCTCTCTTTCCTTCATGACTCTCTCCCTCTCTGCTCTCTCTCTTTCCACCCTTGTCTTCTCCAGGGAAAGTCTCTCTCTTTCCTGTCGGTCCTGTTCAGCTATCTCTCCTTCTATCTTTGCTTTTGCAAGAGCCAGACTCTCCCTCTCCTTCAAGAGTCTCTCCCTCTCTGTTCTCTCTCTTTCCATTTTTTCTTTCTCTAGGACCAGTCTCTCCCTCTCCTTTACCGGTCTCTCTCTTTCTGCTCTCTCTCTTTCCATCTTTTCTTTCTCTACGACCAGTCTCTCTCTTTCTTTGGCCAGTCGCTCTCTTTCCTTCATGGCTCTCTCCCTCTCTGCTCTCTCTCTTTCCACCCTTGTCTTCTCCAGGGAAAGTCTCTCTCTTTCCTGTCGGTCCTGTTCAGCTATCTCTCTTTCTATCTTTGCTTTTTCAAGAGCCAGTCTCCCCCTCTCCTTTGCTAGTCTCTCTCTTTCTACCCTCTCTCTTTCCATCTTTGCTTTCTCTAGGACCAGTCTCTCCCTCTCCTTTGCTAGTCTCTCTCTTTCTGCTCTCTCTCTTTCCATCTTTTCTTTCTCTACGACCAGTCTCTCTCTTTCTTTGGCCAGTCCCTCTCTTTCCTTCATGACTCTCTCTCTTTCCACCCTTGTCTTCTCCAGGGAAAGTCTCTCTCTTTCCTGTCGGCCCTGTTCAGCTATCTCTCTTTCTATCTTTGCTTTTGCAAAAGCCAGTCTCTCCCTCTCCTTTGCTACTCTCTCTCTTTCTACCCTCTCTCTTTCCATCTTTGCTTTCTCTAGGACCAGTCTCTCTCCCTCATTTGCTAGTCTCTCTCTTTCTGCTCTCTCTATGTCTACCTTTGCTTTCTCCAGGGCCAGTCTCTCCATCTCCTTCAAGTCTCTCTCTCTCTCTGCTCTCTGTCTTTCTATCTTTGCTTTCTCCAGGGCCAGTCTCTCCCTCTCCTTCAAGAGTCTCTCTCTCTCTATATTTGCTTTCTCCAAGGCCAGTCTCTCTCTTTCTTTAGCTTGTCTCTCCCTCTCTGCTCTTTCTATCTTTTCTTTCTTGAGTGCCAGACTCTCTCTTTCTTTTGCAATGCGTATTTCTTCCATCTGTTCCCTCATTGCTTTCTCTTTAGCAGCCTGTTCTAACAATCTCTCCCTCTCCGCTCTCTCCCTCTCCCGGGTGAGTCTCTCTTTTTCCTTCAGTTCTCTTTCTTCCTTCCCTTTTTCTCGTGATAATCTCTCCTTCTCCTGGAGTTCTCTCTCCTCCCGGGCCTCCTTCTCCTTCACCAGTTTCTCCCTCTCTTTCTTCACCCTGGCCGTACGCTCCCTCTCCTCTTTCTCTATTCTCTCCTTTTCCAGCCTCTCTGCCACTATCCTGCGCTTGTCCCCCTCTCTCTCCTCCTCTGCTAATCTCTTTGCCTCCTTCTTGCGCTCCTCTTCTCGTCTCTTCTCCTCCGCTAACTTCTCCTCTCTCTGGCGTTCCTCCTCCTTTCTCTTCTCGGCTAATCGCTCTGCCTCCTTTTTGCGCTCTTCGTCCTTTCTTATCTCCTCTTCTTTTTTCTTGTGTTCTTCCTCCTTTCTCCTCTCCTCCGCTAATCTTTGTGCCTCCTTCTTGCGTTCCTCCTCCTTTCTCTTCTCCTCAGCTACTCTTTGTGCCTCCTTCTTGCGCTCTTCCTCTTTTCTCTTCTCCTCAGCTACTCTTTGTGCCTCCTTCTTGCATTCCTCCTCTTTTCTCTTCTCCACCGCTACTCTTTGTACCTCCTTCTTGCGTTCCTCCTCCTTTCTCTTCTCCTCTGCTACTCTTTGTGCCTTCTTCTTGCGTGCCTCATCTTTTCTCTTCTCCTCCGCTACTCTTTGTGCCTCCTTCTTGCTTTCCTCCTCCTTTCTCTTCTCCTCCGCTACTCTTTGTGCCTCCTTCTTGCGCTCTTCCTCCTTTCTCTTCTCCTCAGCTAGTCTTTGTGCCTCCTTCTTGCATTCCTCCTCCTTTCTCTTCTCCTCCGCAACTCTTTGTGCCTCCTTCTTGCGTTCCTCCTCCTTTCTCTTCTCCACCGCTACTCTTTGTACCTCCTTCTTGCATTCCTCCTCCTTTCTCTTCTCCTCTGCTACTCTTTGTGCCTCCTCTCTCCTCTTATCCTCCTCTGCTTCCTTCTTGCGCACCTCCTCTCGTCTCTTTTCTGCCATTCTTCTGATGTTCTCCTCCTCCTCGGCTCGTCTCCGCTCCTCCTCTCTGAGGATGTGGTGGGCCTTGTGCGCGGCCTCCAGCCTCTTCATCTTCAAGGCCAAGGCGAGCTCACTGGCCTCCTCCTCCACCTCCAGGACGGCCCGGACCTCCCCCAGCACCAACCGGGAGATCTTCTTTGCCTCCATCCTCTGGTAGAGGCTCCTGAGCTGCTGGTGGAGCGTTGAGCGCACCTTCAACCCCAGGCCCTTGGGCAGCTCATCTTGGGCGGGTGGCGGGGGTTGAGAACACCAGAGACATTTAATGGCGGAGTACCGCAGAAGGCTCAGAACAGCAGGCAAACATGCAGACATGTGACGTCTCAGATGCAGGATGGAGGTCAGTTGGTCAACGACTCATCAAAGCCAAAGTCTTTGGGCAAGGCACTCAACGGCAAGCCACTCGAGGTGAATAGCCAACATCAACTTATGTAACAGGAAGAAGGCATCAAAACCAGCATTCAGTACCGGTAGTTTATTTAGGTAGTGCAGTTAGTAATTGAGTGTCAGAATCATGGGATGTTAGGTTTCATACCAGGGCTTGGCCAGGCTTTTGGTCCCCCTCACCACCAGACTCTTATGCCGCTTTTCCACTGCATGGTACCAGCTCGACACGACTCGACACGACTCGACTCAGCTCGCATTTTTTGCGTTTCCACCGCGGTAGCATGGTATCTGGTACCTGAAGTGGCTGCTTTTTCTAGTACCTACTCGCTCTAGGTTCCAAGCGAGCTGAGCCGATGTTAAAAGGTGACGTCGGCAGACGGCCGGCGACTGATTGGCCAGAGAGTGTGACGAAGTCACGAGAGCGACATGGCAACCATGCTGGTAACATCCATAGCAGCGCCGCAGCCAACATGTTCCACTTCTCCAACTTCTTCAACATGCCAGCTAATAATAGTAATGCAATCGATGTCCTCCATTGTTGTTATGTGGGTTCTGTCCATGTGTGGGTTGCGTATGTGTTGTTTGCGTCGCGTACACAAATACGTCACGGCCCTTTCGCGCAGCCGACCCCGCCCACGTCCACGTCCAGGAGGTACTATTTGCGGTGGAAAAGCACCCGTGCTGCTACCGTGTCGAGTCGTGTCGTGTCGAGTCGTGTCGAGTCGAGCTACATGTGCGGTGGAAAAGCGGCATTACAGTACAGCAGAAAGGTCTGTTTGAAGACCAACACAAACTCAAGCCATGCAACACCTCACTCAGAGAGCACCACTATAGAACACCATAATAGAGCACTACAGTAGAGCACCCCTATAGCACACCCAAGTAGAGTACCCTAATAGAGCACCGCAATAGAGCACCCAGTAGAGCACCCAAAGAACCGCTAGAGCCAGGCCCAGCCTATACTTCCTTCATGCTTGACGGGGGCTAGTACCTCCAGATCTGTTCCAACCAGGGACCTTCTCCTCTGAGAGAGAGCAGAGAGGAGAGTATCAGACCTCTGATCATGAACTGCAGGAGCTGCAGCGCTTCCACTTTAAGTCATCCACTGCTCACCAGCAAAACTCTTCAGTTCTGCTGGTTAGCAGATCAGTGACCTCAGACTGCAGGAAACTTTACTTTCCATATCTGCAAGTCGTACATCTGCCTCCAAAACACCACTAGTCACAAGGCTTTACATAGGAGACAAATACATAAAAGACACACACTAAAAGACAAAAACGGATTGTTACCTCTTGGTAGTTCAATGTCTGGAAGAAGAACCTCAATGACCTTTTCTGGTGTCACACACACGAACACACACACACACACACACACACACACACACACACACACACACACACACACACACACACTCTTTGAAAGGGTCAACATACATTTTTTGTATGTTGTATTAACTAAACTTTAAATCTTCACAAACACACACTTTACTTTTTGAAAAATCGGACAAATACAACATGCAAATACAAAGTTCAAAGGTAGAACCGGGCCCAAGCACAATTACAACTGCACTTTTGAGTGTCTGTTTCTCTAAGGCCCTTATGCCCTGTTTACACCTACCCGATAGTGGGCCCCGATGGTGCCCGATGGCTAAATCAGCAGCTATCGTTATAACATCGGCAAATAGCGTGGTTGCATCGGGAAACACCGTTACTCTTCCCGGGAACATCGTTAGACAACGGGAAGAAACGGGAAGAAATGCTCAATGATCGGGCAACAACGGGCAACATCGGCAAAGAACGAACATGTTTGTTAATTTTGGGTCTATCGGGGTAGAATCGGTTACCAGGTGTTGCTATGGGCTAATCGGCTATAATCTGGAATAGAACGGGAGTATAACGTATGACATCGCAAATCGTTCGGGAATTTTCCTGGGCACATCGGCTATATTCGTTAATCTTCCGCGCTTTATCGTGTTTTATCGTCTTTATATCGGCAACCTCAACACACGAAAGACCCTCGAGAACCCTAGACAAATAACGATTGTGAGTGACCAGATTGTGTTAAGGAAGACCCTCAATCTGCCACTTGGGTATAAATAGGGGGTGATGGATGGATGTCCTACTTTTATAATTACAGGGTACTTCGCCCATTTAGAACCGGCGTTCTATTATTATAAAATCGCTATTGTAATATAAATAAATATATAAATAAATATCAGTCTCCCCTTTGCCTTCTCCCGAAATGACGCCAAACGCGTCATTTGACGTGTTTGGCGTCATTCGAAATGACGTCAAATGACGCCAAACGCACTTCGGGTGTCTTCCCTGGCATACATCGTTATGTTATCGTTATAACATCGGGTATGTGTAAATGCTACCCCGATAAATTGACCCGATCATACATTTTTAGCCCGATGTCACCCGAATCACCCCGACTTCCACATCGGTGGTCCATCGGCCATTAGCGGCCATTAGCGGGATGGTGTAAACGGGGCATAAGATACGTACACTGCATTATGTTTGATACGCCAGTTACAAACAAACACCAAACACACCTTTAGCTCACCTCATAGACATGTTGACCAACACACACACAGAGCTTTTTCAACGTTGGAGGTTTCGTAATTTATTTAAATACTGTTTAAGTGGAGAGGAAGCAAACAGGCAACCATTTTTGGGTTAAATGCCATGCCAACTTCAAGTGTCGGGGTTCAAGCATGGAACGAAAACCAAATGATACTACCTTTCCTCCGGTCTATGTTCTTCACATCCTGTGTTTCCTCTGCAAGGTTTTTAGAAATTGATAAAGGGTTTTAAAAGAGGTCTCCGTGGCACAGAGATCTATAGATGTACTATGACAGACACAGTTACCTGTTTTCAGTCCTTTCTTTGGGACAGTAGCACCATTTAGCTTTGCGTCATCTGATCAGAGGGACATGACACCAAGTCAGTGACACGTGAACAAGGGAAAAATTATACGAGTCATCCCAAATCAACCCAATTTATAATCCCAGCCAACTGTCCTATTTGAAGTAAATATACTTTAAAGAACCATCAACACTTTGGAAATTGAAAGACTTATAACCCATGGTGCTGATTGTCAGAAATACTTGTCTGGCACTATCTTTCAAATTGAACAGCAAGTTATAAGCACTGACGTTTATTCTGGTATTTATTCATTTGTGATTTTTTCTATGCCTGTTGCTAAATGAAGATGTATTATAACCTTATTTCATTCCAAACCGTTTCCTCATAATCAGTAAGAACACAAAGTAAAACCATGCAAATGCACACAGCAGTGGTTGGTGTAAAGAAATATAAACTAACTTAACTGTTCATGCAGTAAAAACACCTAGGCAAACCCTTTGGCAGGTTCATCATTTCCCAAAGTTTTTAGTGTACTAAACACACTACTACCTGCCAAACTCTGAGGATGCCGCTCAACATCAAACCCTTTGCTGTTGGCCATGCAAAGAATCCTCAGACTAATCCAACAGTAGGGACCCCTGAACGGACACGTCTCCCCACAACCCAGCTGATGCCCTCATGGGGGGGTTGGCTCAGTCCAGGGGGCCGCTGAGGCGGGGACCCTGCCCTGTCTGAATCAAAGGTCTCTTCTTTCTTATTGGACCAAGTAAACGCAGTGTATGCTCCCAGTGTTTCAGCATTCCCTGTTTTTCAGCCCTTCCTGTCTAGCAAGACTACCCTTGTATCCACGGGTATCTGCGCTCAACGTGTGTCGGCGCTCCCCTTGGCACTGATACACAGGGAGCGCACACTGCGTCTACTTCCCGTCTACCGCCAGGTGACCATCCAGCACATCAACAGTCTTATTGGCAAATATACAGTTGATAGGTCAAAAATGTCATTACTGTCATTACCAGTGGCAATTTAATGTTGATAATTTACCCAAAAACTTTTTATAAAGAGGATGATCACTTTATTGTTACAGATGTTACATCAGGCAGAATATAGAAGTGAGGTCATCGGGAAATGGGTTGATACTTTAAAAAGTGGTTACTTTAAAAAGTAACCATACCCTTATCCACACTTACAGCATTAAACAGTTCCCGGAACCCCAGGGATGCCCCTGGCTGCTATGGCAACATCCCAAGGACACTTCAGCCAATGAGCAGTGTAATGTTTGGTTACTCTTTAAAAAGGATTGCGTTACAATGACCACCCCCCTAGGGGTTACCCTGAGAACTGTAGGTGCACAAGCATGTGACAGTTAATCAATACACATGTATCCTATAGATACGTTAAAAAGGAGAGGTGGGTAGTGGGATTTCTATGTTAATACCGAGTAATACAGTATTTGTTATATGAAGGCAAAAGACAGGGTAGGTCGAAGTTCACTTGATCAACTGCAACAGTGACACTAATAATGGTTATCGCTCTGAAGCAGAACCAATGGCAGATGAAGCTTAAGTTGAACGAACGGTCCCGACCTTTAGCATCTCTACTCCGTTACAACATCTCATCCTGCTGACGCTGTGGGCGTCATGTGACCACCGCAAGCTTAATGCGCACAGCAGGAGTGCACACTCAAGTGGCTTTATCTGGATTTAAACACAATGGTACAGTTGACACAACCTCATTTTTATTTTGAAAATATCTGGCGGTGATCAAGTGCTTAGAAAGCAGGTTCTAAATGTAGAAGGTGCTTCTTCATCAGACCACCTTTCCATTGCAGTGGCACTAGGAGCCAGAGCAGGACTCAGCAGATCAGATGTGCAGCATGATAACACCAGACTGGAACAACTTAAGCACACAAACATTGCACTCAATTCCCTAAATGTAAATAAGCATGGTATCATTTGGACACAAACGTTCAGAAAGAATGAATTAGCATTTTCTTAGCGCTATACCATAACAGTAATTGTTGTGAAATCCTTCTTTCCCTGATTTGACCTGGCAACAGATCTCTGTAAACAGATCTGGGAAGGTGTCCTAAACACACCTTTGCTTATCAAGCAGGACCAAAAACTTCCTGTACCATTTCCATTGGATGGGAACCAAGGAGACTTTCTATTGGAAATGGCTTTTGTATCCCTCGTTCCTATTGGTTCAGCAGGTCAAGTATGACACCTTCAACCATGTCATCCGAGGCCGCTCCGCCCTCCCGTTGGCTCGCTGCCTGCCTGTCTTCATCTCCCTCCTCCTCATCCTCCTCCTCCTCTTCCTCCATCACCCCTCTGTTTACGGGCGAGGTAACTACATCATGGAGGAAGGTGAAGAAGCCATAGAACCAATCGGATCCCTCCTGGGCTAAAATATCAAGCACTTCCTCTAGTGAATCAGCGTTCTCACTATCGTCGCCATCTTTGGTCAGGCCTGACGAGAGAGAGAGAAAGAAGGAGAGGTGGAGAAAGAGGAGGATACCATGGCGGAGGGGTGGAGTTGGAAAGGAGGGGTGGAGTAATAAGGGCAGGGGATGAAGGAAGAAAATAAACCATTGTGTAGAAGGTGGAGGGTAAAAGTAAGTAGGCAAAGGAAGACAGAAGGGAGTTAAGAAGGAGAGGACTGAAAGAGGTTAGGGAGTAGGAAGAAGAGGACTGAGGGAGATAGGAATCAGGAAGGGCAGAAAGGAAGCAAAACAATGGAGGGGCTTGGAGGATCGCCGTTGGTCCACAGTGGGCAGGAGATGGGGGTTGGGAGGAGGTCGAAAGAGAAATCATACAAAGAGGAAGAAATGGATAAGATGATAACACAAAGGGGTCAAATGAATGGTAATGATGCAGAAAGAGAAAGCAGATTGTGAGGTTAAGGACTTCCAGACAAACCATCATCCATCAAAAACCAGTGCCACCACAATAACTGGTATCTGTTGCCCTCTCCTGCCAAAGTGAAGCCTCCGCCATCTTGTCCAAGGCCCACAACTCACTAACCCCAACCCTCATTATTAACAGTGGCACAAAAATAAATGTACTGAACATCATGACATGCACAAAAGCCCCTGTCCCAGGTCAGTATTAACTGTACATAGTCTGTTGGTGATCAGGGTATGGCCTTGTCCCAGGTCAGTATTAACTGTACACCAGTGGCGGCTGGTGGTTTTTAAAGTGAGGGAGGAAGGACTGCGCGCTTGGTTGCGATTGGCCTGCTTGCACTGTTAGTGGCGCATGGTGGCATAAGTATGTGAGACTCAAATTGTTTCAGGGTGTTTTGGTGAACTACAAAATAGCAGGGAGGGATAATTATGTGAATACAATTGATACAAATCCACCAGTGGTAGTAATGCCCACCAGTGGGTGGGCAGCATGTCTTGGACTACAAGGGCCGAAGGAAAGGACGCAAAGCCAATTAGTCAAATCAGGCCTACTCTTGATTTGCACAACTACCGTATATAAAAAAAACTAGGCCTAACATTGGGCCTATTTTTGCCCTCAATGACTGAAGCTATTGCTCGTAATTGGGCTATGTTTATTTTCAGCTACAATTGTTTTAAGAAAAATTAAGAAAAAAAGTGATGCCATTTAAAAAACATCATGCTCTGAATCATTCACTAACATCGTTTCCACAATATCAAACAGAATGGTCAGAGTAACAAACAATTAAAAGAACAACAAGAACTAGAGCTCTCAGTTAAACGCGTTATTAACGGCGTTAACGCAAACCAATTTTAACGGCGTCAAATTTTTTATCGCGCGATTAACGCAAATCTTTTATTAAAAAATAAAAAATAAAAAATAATAATTCTTTGGCTCAAAACAAAGAAGCAGTAGCCTGACTGCTATGTTCAAATGACATTTGTTCAAAGCAGTCTAAACGACTGCTTAGATTTTAATTGCACTATAGGCTCTTTTTTTGTATCTTCCTGTTTTGATCAGTATATGCCAATGCTGTTATCAATAAAAAATCATTTGCACAAGGCAAGCCGATGCACTTCACCATGTTGATAAGAGAATTAAAACGAGAAGAATTAATGGGACAAAGAAATCAAGGGATATCTAGCATAGAAAACGAATTTGCGATTAATCGCGATTAATGTGAGTTAACTATGACATTAATGCGATTAATCACGATTAAATATTTTAATCGCTTGACAGCTCTAACAAGAACATTATTTCACAACTATTTACATAGGTTGTAAGCCTAAATTGTTTGAGGCAAATGTGGTTGTTAATGTATGTTTTAGAATGTTGGTCATGGTGTTAAGCCAATTTAGATTGAGGGACTTAATTTATAGATCATGTCAATCCTCCTCGCTGTTTGAGTTGCAAAGATATCAGTCACCTGGTCATACCAAACAGGATATTTTTTAAGTGATTTACGAATAACAGCTTGTGTAGCTCCACTAATTTTGCCGCCCTTTCAGACTTTGCCCAACTGTTGGTGGTGGAAACTGCAATATAATGGCGCATTTCCACCGGAGGTTGCCGGTCGGTCTGCAAAGGTGCGGAACGGGTCGCGTTTCTACCGCCGAAAGTGGGCGTGATCTGGATTGAGACGTACTCGTCGCGGTTCTCGGCGGTGGTGGAAATGCGAGCGTAACTGAGCTGGGCTATACCGCACCCTCACTACTGGGATGAGGCGCGCCGGTTGAAAAGGGGCATTTCCACTGGAAGGTGCAAAGTCTTTTAAGGTGCAGCACGGATCGCGTTCCATCGACAAAAGTGGGCGTGACCCGGACTGATCCGTATTGAGCTGTACTCGTCTCACAGTACTCCTCCGTTGGGGTACTGAGACGCCTGAAAGGGTGCCGGTAAGTTTGAGCTACACACGCCGTCCGTTGATTGGTCGACAGAATCACACTTCCGTGCAACAGGGGGGTAATAACAAACAAACACATTACCCGCGAGTTCTTTCTGGACAACGGCGAAAGCTTCGTTTATTGAAGAAAATTTTGCACGAAAGTTTACCGTCCTTCTTGGACGTCCTTAAACGTTGCTCTTTGTTCATTGTGCACGTTCTTCTTTTTCATTCGATTTATTAGCAGGCTTCACTGTGTGGGACTGCAATGAGGTCACAATGTTTACGTAGCTGCCACGGCTATCGCCATGCGGCTTAATGCCCGCCCTACCATAAGGTTACTGTCGGCGGTGGAAACGCGAGCCGTAACTGAGTTCGGCTATACCGCACCCTCACTACTGGGCTGGGTCCGAAGCAAACCCGCAGGTGGAAAAGGGGCAAAAGCGAACCGAGCCACACCGAACCGCTCGGCGGAAACTCCAATATAAGCGAACAGAGCCGCACTGTACCGCAACGAACAGTAGCGCACCGCTCGGTGGAAACGAGGCCTACGATTGAGCAGTGAGCGCCAGGTTCGTTATCATCGTAGACCTCTGGGCTGCTCCACAACCAGGGCTCCTGCATATTGATTCATACCGCAGCCAGGGCTCCAGCCTCTTCGTGAATAGACTTTGACGCGATCCAGATCTCTTAGCTAGTCACACCCTCAGAGGAAGACTTTCCTCCACATTCCCATTGAACCCCATGTTATTCCCTGGCCGCCAACAATTTCGGGGGAAATGAATGGAAGTCAATGGCGGAGAGGGAGGATGGAACGTCCTCCCTGAAGTAATTGTCAATAGGAAAAAAGGTGGTGCTAATGTCCCTTTACCCAGGGAAACAAACATTACATATACAAAGGCATTAAATTAGTAATATTTAATGGCATTAATTCATTACAGTAGTCGGGGGAATCTACATTTTTTATTCTCAACAATGTTGAGGAGGATCCTCCTCCCTCTTCTCACTAGAGAATCCTCTACTGCTGTACACATTCTGTAGATTATCAGGGTATGGCCTGTTCCAGGTCAGTATTCTATACACAGTCTGTTGGAGATCAGGGTATCAGTATACTGGGGTTCAGGTGAAAGGCATCGGGGGCTTTAATAGGTCTAGGGTCTAAGTTCGGTCCGTCAATTAATGCGATCAGCCTCCGGAATATGTAACCCCTAAATATGTACGTGTGTAACATGTATTCATCCACCCTTCGGAGGAGGCATGTATTTTGGACCCGGGTTGGTGTATTAAAACACACAACGGTAAACATGCATTAGAAAGAGAGGCATGTCGATAGAATGAGAGTGAGCCACAGTGAGAAAAGACAGGAAAAACAGAGACATGAAGAGGGAGTAGAGATAAAGAAATGTTGTTTTAAGGAAACTTGCCAAGCAGAACTTTAGCATCTTCCATGTCGAAGTCTCCATCTCCGTCTCTATCGTACGCCATCAGTTTACCTTGAGGAGAAGAGAGATGAGTCAGCCACATGCAGACTGTCCACTGCTGCGGATCGACACATAACAAGGGGAACAAGGATTTTAAACAAATAAAATATTCAACAAGGGTCAATGTGCAATGGATGTGGGTCCCATTCCTTGCCTAACCATGTCACATCCGGATATCCCTGTCCAAACCTCTGAAGAAGTCAAATGGATCTTGTGACGATTTGGGTTCTTGGATATGACGAAATCCATGTTTTGTATGTGACACTGCGTCTAACAATACTAGTCTGCTGTTCTACAATGTGGTTTGTGATGACACACACACGCCGGCTTCCTCTGCTCAGATGTAAATGAGGTTATATCCACAGCCTTGGTTCACATGCTCCTCTGACCCTCAGGGTCAGCAGGTGGTGCTCTGTCTCGACCCTCATATTACTGTTCTGATGGACATGTGGCCAAACTCCAAATGGACAAAGACACATGGACAATTGGTAAATAGATAATTCTTCACTTCGAACAATAACCCCCATGAATGTAGAAGTAAAAAAACAAGACCTTTTCAATCAACAAAATAGACAAATAACATGACATAATATGTATAAAATTAAAATGATAAACATTAAAATATACATATTTTAAGACAAATAAAATGTGTATAGTGTTATGATTAAGAATGTGATTTGTGAGAGCAGGAAAGACGAGCATTGATAAAGAATCAGCAGAACATCCGTTTACCTTGTAGAACCTCAGAGAAATTCACACGGAACTCCTTAGCCCTCGCTGTATTTAGACAGAGACACACACACACACACACACACACACACAGAGACTCAAACACAGATAAACAGACACAGAGAGAGAGAGAGAGAGACAGAGAGAGACAGAGAGACAGAGAGAGAGAGAGAAAAGAAACAGAGACAAAGAGAAGAGACAGACAGAGAGACGGACAGACAAAGAAAGAGAGACAGAGAAAGCAAGAGATAAAAAGAGAGAAACAGAGACAGACCGAGATGAAGAGAAACAGAGACAGAAAGAGAGAGAGAGACAGAGAGACTCAGAGACAGAGAGACGGAGACAAAGAGAGAAGAGACAGAGCACAAAAGAGACAGACGAAGAGAAACAGAGAGACGAAGCAAAAGAAAGGTATAGAGGAACACAAGGGAGGGAAAGAGAGCGATATGGGTAGGGAGAGGGAAATAGAGAGCACAAAGAAGATAGAGCAAGGAAGTGAGAAAGTATAGTAAAGAAAGGGAGAGGTCAAGAGAGAGAGAGTGCAAGGGGAGATGGAGCACAAAAAGTGAGGAGGGAAGAGAGAGGGCAGGGGGAGAGGAGATCAGCAGAAAGCATTACACGTGGGAGCAGAGAGGAGCCACAGCAAGGGATTCTGGAGATTACACAGTATTAATCTGGTCTGCCTCAGGGTAAACAAGAACTGCTCAGAACATATTGAGGCTAGAGAATAGATGATGCATTAATATAGTTCTCACACACACACACACACACACCACACACACACACACACACACACACACACACACACACACACACACACACACACACACACACACACACACACACACACACACACTTTTAGGCCAACAAGTAATGACATCACTTGCTGCACATGATGATGCTTGGGCCATTGTGTTTGGAAGCATGCGTGTCTGTGTTAGACGGACACATGTTAGACAAGCTGTGTGGGAAGACATGCAGGCACAGGGCACACAGCTTGGTTCTATATCTGTTTGGAATGAAATAATAAAGTAGACCAATCATTTAATGTAAATACAAACTTTGTGTTAGGAATTAATCGATTTGTTGATTATTTAAAAATTAAACTAATCAGGTTTTTATATTAGTTAATAGAATACTGTAGAATCCTGTTGTTCTGATTCAGATGATTCAGCGATTCAGAGATCCTGTGTTCCACAGTGATGCTGTCATCTTTAAGTGATACGAGTTGTCATGATTAAGCTCTGTTAGAAGGCTTGTAAATGTAGCCCTTCCAAAGAGTCAACGTGCTAGCTACCATCTCTCTACCCTTCAGCGTCTGGCTCACTTTAGCCTGAGAAGCATTCTCCTCGTTGGATATACAGCACTCTCCAGCGCATTGGGAGGTCTACAACACTGAGCAACTTTAAAAAGAACACACCTTGAATGAAGTTCAAGGTCAACTACCCTGTAATGAGAAACGCTTTTCTTCCTGAAAGGCCAAATATTTATATTGGTAACATTATAAAATTATTAAATCTGAATACATCGGTAGGGATTGGGTCATAATAATAATAGTATTCTAATGTAGAGTCACTGTGTTTCATAAATATCACAAACACACACACAACCTAAATCAGTATCATCAACGCTTTTTTACACTCTCAAGCCAGGCAGTTTCTTGAACACAACTAACCATGCAGAGTGCAAGTAAAAAATTAAAAACACAAGGGGACTTATGTGTGCGGATCCTGTTTTTGGCCAACCAAAATGGTCAGAATTTGGCCTTGACCTTTGCCCTGGCAGTCACCATGAAATACCACGAAAGGGTGCTTGTTGCTGCCGGGCACTACTCACCGATGACACTGTCATAGTCAACAACGTCGAAGTAGACCACCGCCACAGAGCTCCAGACCCCAAGGAGAGCCAGGACCACGAACCAAGTAAACATGGTGGTCTTGGGCCCTACTCCTCCTGCTGCTGCTGCTGCTGCTGCAGCTGCTGCTCCTCCGTCTGACTTGAGCCCATTTTTGCTGTCCGCCGTTGGCTTTCCATCTGATGGAGGAAGATAATTTCACAGGGTCACAATTGGGAGAGGTTTGATAAGTGAGGGCATTAGCCTTAAGGTAGGGGCGTTCACGAGGATGGGAGGGCGTGGGCAGGACGGACAATATGCATGGGCGGGTGGCTCGGGTGAGCGGTACGCGTTGGCGGGCGGTCGGTTCCCGTTGGTGGGTGATAGGGACGGTTCGCGTGGACTCGCGGGAGGGTGCTTCGCGTGGACGGACGGACGGACGGACAGAGACAGAGAGAGAGAGAGAGAGACTCGCGGGAGGGCGCTTCGCTTGGACTCGTGGGAGGGTGGGCGGGCGGTTCGCGTGAACTAGCTGGAGGGCGCATCGCGTGGACACGCGGGAGGGCGCTTTGCATGGACACGTGGGAGGGAGGGAGGGTGGGCGCTTCGTGTGGACAGGTTATATTGGATTGACATGCAACATTTGGCCAAGAAACATTATTAGTAGTTTCTGTCCACCAAATACTTTATTAGAGCTTCTCACCACAGAATACCACAATTTAACATCCATGAAGCCTCTTGACATTCCTGGTGAAAACAGATTTATAAAGACACGTAACAATCAACGAGAAATAGTGATTAGACAGAACTGAACATCTGAAAATTGATGATGTTGTGAATTGATTTTCTTTATGTTTTACACAATAGATCCAAGTTAGAGGTGTATC
This sequence comes from Gadus macrocephalus, assembly GCF_031168955.1. Taxonomy (NCBI): domain Eukaryota; kingdom Metazoa; phylum Chordata; class Actinopteri; order Gadiformes; family Gadidae; genus Gadus; species Gadus macrocephalus. The sequence goes on along the minus strand of NC_082404.1, from coordinate 947,637 downwards.
CACATATTTGACCCTAAAATATTCCAATTTGGAATGGAAATGGATAGTATATCGATCAATACCTTCAAAAGGACGGCATCAGTGACATAAAGTTGTACCAGCCCATACATCCATAACACGTAGGCTCCGATCCTCCACTAGTGATGGAGGGTTGACTATTTACAACAACAACCATCGGCGCATTCAAACTCTCCTCACAGTAGCCTGCAGCCAATAGATGCACACTGTTGGCAATTTGGCAACCATTATAAAGGAGAATAGCTTAGCAGGTTGAATGAGAATTACTGTAATTGCAGGGTTTAACTGGGAGAACATTTTTGATTTCTAGTTAATAGCAGCTAGCGCCTACTCGTAACAGGGGTAAATGAATGGCTAACAGGTGGCTGGAACTACGGTGACACCATACACTTTTGCATGCCAGGCTATTCTTAAAACAGCCATTGGTGATTGCTGCTCAAACACAAACTGTCCTCTCAAACACAACCTATACCTACCCCTACATAGTACCTATTAGATCCATACGTCTGACAATAATTGATAACTGACCTTCAAACAATATATTTGAATGCCTAATAAAGTGCACTTGGTCAGGGCAGACCATGGCCCTACGGTTCAGATGGCCCTTTAGCCAGTGTCACGCAACTTTAGCTCTGCAAGCTGAGTGCGCGCACTGGTCTTCAAGAAAGTTACGAACCGCACCTTTAACCTCTGCTTAGAGGGCAAACGCTGGACTGCACAACAACTATGTTGAAGTTCACAAGAGCTTGCCGCTACCAAACCACAGAACCCCAATGCTGCCTTCACGTCTGTTCATATGTTACCAACAACCAATATTCAATACGATCTCAAAGAATAACAACACGCGCCACATCAAGTCAAAGCACCACAAAACCAAACCCTGTATCCCCATACTGTTAGTTCAACATAGGGGTTCAGTTAGGCATTAGCATCAAAGCAGAGACACTGTGTCATACAAACACTCATGTCAGGACCGACCACATTAATCCTTGCCATGCAGCAGCCAAGACCTGACCAGACCTTCATTTGCACTACCAACCTACATAGTAGGGCAAACCAGCAGTCATCATTACCAGGGCTTGTTGTGGGATCATTCTAATGTTGGAGCACAGCATGCAGCTCTTCCAACAGCTAGTCAGTCAAACCAAGACACACCAGGGGATGCCGGTCCAGTCCTACCTGAGTCCCGTAGGTAGGGACAAACCTCTGCTCCAACCAGCGGCTTCTCTGCCTCGTTAAGACAACCTAATAGGGAGCCAATGGGAATCAAGCCGAGAGTTACCACAAACAGATACACAGCGGACCAGGAGAAACACTTGTTTAGAACACCAGTCCTACCTATGTCCTGTACAGCAGATGCCACCTCCTCCTCATCACACAGCTCCTCCTCATACATCACCTCCTCCTCCTCCTCCTCCTCCTCCTCTTCCTCCATGTACACCTCCTTTCCAGAAGCAGTGGAGGAGGAGTCTCGGGGTCTGCATGTCTCCATCGGAAACCCCAACTGGCCTCTGAACCCAACGGGTTCAGAACTGAACCGGAAGTAATCCAATCCAACCCGACCGAAAGCAGCTGAGAGCAAGAACCCTGGTCCCGCTCAAATGGTTCTTCACCAAAGCCCGCCCCCTGTGGAACCAGCCTGTCACTGGATGGCGGGATGGCTAAACCGACCCTAGGCTGACACTTGGTCCTTGCCGTTCAGAACCAGAGAGACGAGCCAATCAACTGAAAGAAGGAGACAGTGGAGCCAATGGTGAAATAGTAATAACCAGAAGCATGTAACAATGACCGAGCACAGATGAGAATGGCCCGTGACACTGAGACACCGGAGCAGACACAGCCCTCCTCTGTGGGCGTACATAGTTAGGTCAGCCAGAACCCGATCCTGTCTATTCTTAGAGCTGACAAAACGATGGACAACAGATCAGCCGAATGAGTGGGGTGTTGAAAAGAGAGCGAGGGCGACAGCTTTACTTTCCAACCTTGATACACATTTCAAGGTTGAAACATACAGTAAGACTCGACAAATGCACGTGTCTGTGTGCACATTAGCAGATTTTTTAGTACACCAATTACTGTTTTGAACAACTGGGACTATTTTTCCCTTTACACTTTGTACTGCTTTCCTCGGAGATGTACAAAACATAAATAAACCTTGACATGCATTAGGTCACATCGACCTAGTCTGGCTACACACACACGCCTCCACTTTGGAGAACACGGAGCAAAGGGAATCAGGAGGACTTGTCTAACATCTCGGTCCTCTGAGAGACAGCCTAGTTACAACACGTTAGCCCCCCATTAGCTAGGGTGTACTCCTGCTGTAGCTGAACACTGCTCCTCCGGTTCAGTAGAGGCCCACTATCAGAGCATCAGCCAAGGATCAGGGCTCAGCAGGGCATCAACCCAGCATCAGGGCTCAGCCTAGCGTTCAGGGCATCAACCCAGCAGCAGGACTCAGCCGCAGCTTGACTTAGGTGTGTGTGTGTGTGTGTGTGTGTGTGTGTGTGTGTGTGTGTGTGTGTGTGTGTGTGTGTGTGTGTGTGTGTGTGTGTGTGTGTGTGTGTGTGTGTGTGTGTGTGTGTGTGTGTGTGTGTGTGTGTGTGTGTGTGTGTGTGTGTGTGTGTGTGTAGGGTACATCACCCCCTACAGTGGACGTTAGACAGGCTAGCAGCCAGTGAGGGCACTCACCTTTTTTGGACCGGATTTTGGGGCTCTTTTTCTGGGCCATTTGTTCGTAGCTTCCCGATGCGTCTGCAGATGCGCGACAACCGTCTGAGGCTAATGCGGAGGCTAATGTTGAGGCTAACTGCTGAGGCTAACCGCGTAGCTTCACGGTGGAAATTGAGATAATGTTCTTCTCGGTGAGGCGCACAGATCGATCCCGATATACACGTCGTTCTCTCTTAGAAACCAGCAGGCTAGGCTGAACTCCCTGGTAACCACGGCCTGAGTGACGGGACAATCCACCATAGAGGGGCTCAGGAAAACATGGTGGGCGGGCTTATGGGTGGAATATAATTTAAGTTATCCACCAATTAGCGTTGGTACAGCCACGAAGCCCCGCCCTGTACCCTGGAGAGAACTAAGACGTGGTGGAGGAGGAGCTGCCGTGTGGAGCATGGAGCAGCGAAATTCATCCTACTAACATAATACACAAGGGGGGCATTTAATCAAAGTCGCTGACAAGGAGCGTCGCTAGCAATTTAAAACATTTGGGGCTGTAGCCCAGAAGTCCTTTTAAAAGTTAGCACTGCAGAGTTCTTCAGGAAAGTGATCGAATCCAAAGGAATAGCTTTAAAGAGACTTTATTTAGTATAAAGTATTTTCGGTATGGTAAACTGATACTCTGAAGCAAAGAGAGATTGAAGATGTATTCTAAACACGTGCTGAGCGACTCCTAGCTGATCAATAAACCTAACCCCTGCCCAAGAGAGCTACCGGGAGTTTCTGAAGTCAATGTGGGTCTGTAGGTTGTTAGGGTCTGATCAGAGCTATTAGAGAGAGAGAGTTGCGACACGCTATGATCTCGCCGACAGGGTGGTCACGTGGTGGTTCATGTAAGCCTCAATAGTTCCAAACACGCCGCGATTTCAATGTTATTCTATGGGACGACAGCAGAGATTTTAATATTAAATGGTAAATATGTATGAAAAAATCACATACAAGTATTTGTCTGACTGTTATTGCATTATTGCATATTTGTAAATGTCAGTTTTACATTTAGAGCGGTAGGGGGGCAACTGAAAGCTATCTATAAGTACTATTACTTAGATACGTTTTTAAGTTTTGGAGGGAAAGCTTCACGTTCGTGTTAGCATACTGGCCTAACCTTAACTTTTACCTTACATCTGTGTTGAAATCAAAGTATTCAAGATGTTCTACCATGATCATTTAAAGATATAAGCCACACAAAGTATCAAATATATTAAAGAATAACAACTCATTACGCTTGGATGAATGAAATTGTATTTTTTTTTATTAAACAATTAGTGTGACAAGAACAAGTGATTGCGATTGTGTGAACAGATTCAACAATGGACACAGCAGGGAACACTATATACTTAGGGGAAACCATTAACATATAACGTTGCAAATATACTATACTTTATGCCGTCACAATACTTAGAATAGCCCTGAGCAAATTCAAAATGGGTTTAGGAGGGAGGATCCTCGTTTGGTCATGAACTCTGACCTCTAACCTATTCTCAAAAGTCGGGGCATAAGTGGTTGAGGAACAGTTGTTACCCGCTCTGTGATCTTCAATGGTGTCATGGTTCATTGGTTACAACTAACATTTTATAGATAAATGGTCATACCATGGTTGGCTGTGCAGCATTTGGATGCCCCAATCGGTCCGAGAAGGGTTATCACATGTACGGCTTCCCCAAGGACCAAGAGCGCAGAGAGAAATGGATGGCAATAGTCAGCCGTCAAAACGTATTGACAGTCAGCAACAGTCAAAAACGATGTAACGTAATGTTCAGATCACTTGCTAGCATTTCAAAGGGCATAATAATTCTAAGTGTAGAGAATTATGACTTTCCAATGATATTTGAAGTGCAATGGAAACTGATCTTACAAGCCTACCTACAGGTACACTTTGAAAATGACCGATTCAAAGCCACAAAAGTAGATAGGATGTTGAAGTTGAGGCCCGATGCAGGCCCAACAGTTTTCATCCATCGCCCTAAACCGAAGAGGAGGAAACCCCCTTCTGTGAGGGTGCCTCCGGAACCAAGTGCAACGGACCACACATATTGCACCAAATTAAACTTCGGTATGATCCATGCAGCTAACAATATTCCCCATTTCATGTAATTCAAGGATAGACTACACTCCTAATGAGATTGCATAATTCATATTTGTACATTCAGTTTAAAAAACAACCAGAGGTCAGGGATTCTCTGAGGATTTGCACACAATGTAGATAATTGACACATTTCTACCCAATTAACAATTGCCGGTAGATCCATTTATAAATTGTATTGGTTTCTGATTGTGGCAGATGATTTAATTCACATTACAGAAATGTTTTGCTTTAATTCATTTTATTACATTGGAGATGACAGTCGTTGCAAATGCGAAGGCAAAATACATATAACAGAAACATTACCTTGTAATTATTAGAGATTGAGGGAGAAATTTAGGTGGATTTCAAGAGCGTTGAAAAGGACATCACAGGAGACGGAGAGAGCAATCAAGAGGTTACATTGCCAGGGGCAGGTGATTCCAATATCATCCGACTGCAGACACAAATGGGCGTTCCCGTGTCGTGGGCGTTCCCGTTCACGCAGACTAAAACGCCCCCCCGGCGTTCTCGTGTGGTGGGCGTTCTCGTTTACGCAGGCTGGAGCGCCCCGTTCTTCTTCGTCGATCTAGTAGTATGGGCAGCATAGAACTGACGTTAGCGCCCCCTTCTTCGATCTCGTAATACGGGTACGTTAGCCAGCTAGGCCTACAGAATGTTAACTTACATTTATGTGTCGGATCTCGACCCAAACTTTGCATCAAACTTGATGCAACACGATCATTACAGGGAGGCTCCATGATCTCATGTTCATTATCTTCTGGGTTAGTATAGGTAGGGTATTAGGTATAAGTGAGATGTTTGATATAGTTGTTTAAGAATATGCCCAAATTAAATAATGAATAGATTAAAATAACACTTGGGACATTATGCAGTTCAAATCCAGTTACCAGACACTATGAAGGCTCAAACAGTAGGCCATTTGACTCCAAGTGTTCACTTACTTTTCCAACTGAATGTTTTCAATAAAGACAAAAAACAGTAATTGCTCTGTAACAATTAACCTTACAACATACATCGTAGGCACAAATGTATGTTATACATCGTATAGCATTTGTCACAAAAACAAAAGAAAGGAGTAATAAAATACCAGCATTTCTGGGCAGATACATTTACTACAGTAGTATGCACATTTACAAATGAAAGGGATTGCAAAAAAAGACGTCCCAAATAAAACGAAAAAGGAGTAATAAAAGAACATTATCCTAGGCAGACATCTTTTATGACAAACCTGCCATATGCAACGTGCCTCAGTACCAGGGGTGCTCTTGTCCAATTCTTCTTTTTTAAGAAGCCTTTGAGGCGTAGCGCCACTGCCACAGCCTGCATTGTTGTAAATCTTTCTAACCGTTATGCATATGAGATTGTCTTTATTAAGCTTAATGTCCCCTGCCAAACTCATTTATATATATGGAAGGATGGAGAGGCTTGATTAGTTCTCGGAATGTGTTTGAAACCCTGTTGAACACGCCAAGCATCGCCATGTCCAGTCTCAGCGTCTCTTGAACAATTTGCTGAAGGACTTCGGGTGGTAAGAATGGCCTGTCCTCTGTTGTGCCAGATTGGAGCGTGTGGCTGAGATGGGGAGATAGAGAGGGTGAGCTTGGTGTGCCAGCTAGCCCTGCAGGGCTAGAGAGAGCGAGAGATCCGAAAAAGAGTGAAGGAGAGCGAGAGAGAGGTAGAGAAACAGGGATTATAATCAACCTTCAATTCAATCACACAAGCCCAGACCAACACTACCCACACCATTAAACAAAAAGGGAATCACTGATCGATCAAAAGTCTGAGAAAGAGCAAGAGAGAATATACGTAAATAGAAAAGTATGGACATAGTATGTAATACCTTTCACTGCTTAGTGATTGGAAGGTGTGACTGAGATGGGGAGATGGAGAGGGGGAGAAGGAGCCAGCTAGTTCTGCAGGGCTAGAGACAGAGAGACAAGTGTATTGGCTACGATCTTCGTGAGCACCAAAAATAAGTAAATAGCAACATGGACACAGTATATAAACCTTTCAAGCATAAAGGTCTCCAACAGCTGTCCAACCACCACCTCCTGATAGAGAGCATGTCCCCCTGAAAAGTAAAGTTATGCTTTAAATGACTTCATAGCCTAATACAAATCCATGTTACAGTACTGTTTAGCAGTGTACTATGGCAGTGTAAATTATTGTGAAGATGTAGCCATCTCCTCCCGTAAGTGCAGTACCTGAAGACAAAGTAATGTGTATGACCTATGATGCATGTTAATTGTAGCCTCCAGTAAGGATGACTAAATTATTAAAAGCCTTATATTTCATGCTACACATCTGATTGAGATTTGAAAGCACTCACCTCACTGAAATCATATTGCTTTTGAGGGTAGAATACATTGCGTAGGGCTTCCGGTTTGGCAAATGAGTGGATAGACGTAAAATCAGGAGCTCCCGGCAGATGAAGTCTTAAACATTGAAAAGCCAAAATTCAAATGCGAAAACAGAGAGGGGATGACTACTAAAAGGGAATCCATCAAAAATAAAACGGAAAAGAAGCAAAAAGAGCGAGAGAAAATGGGAGATAGAAAGGGAGATGATAAGTCTGAAGCTGCTAACGAAGACATGCTAGCTAACATGAAGGCTGGCTTTGACAACGTGACTAGGCAGATTGGGTCCAATAGCGAGGAAAACCGCAAAGAAATGAAGGACATTCGAGAGTATCCAAAATTTGGGAAGTATGCTGAGTCTAGAACTAGCCACTTTTAAGGTGGAGATGAACAACAGATTCGAGACCTTCGACAGGGGAATTGAAGCGCAGGGCAGAGATATCGTAGACATTCAAGAGCGCATCGTGGAGAACGAGGAATGGAACGCAGAGCTGAAGGGGATTCTCGCCTCTTCGCTCAAGCAGCAAAGGAGACTACAGGAAAAAGTAACTGACTTAGAAGGGAGATCAAAAATAAATAATATTCGAGTTTGGGGAGTACCAGAGGGCACAGAGAAGGATTCGGTACTCGAGTTTATAGAGAAGTTGATACGCGAGAAACTTCAGTTCGGGGAAGATCCCGACCTACAAATACAACGTGCCCACAGAGCGTTGGCACCGAAACCTGCCTCGAATAAGAATCCCAGAGCTATCATTGTCAACTTCCTGCAGTTCCAAATGAAGGATGACATCCTCAGAAAGGCCTGGCAGACAAAAATTGCGATTGGAGAAAAGATGGTGACGTTCGACCACGATTACCCAGTGGAGGTGGCTGCAAAGCGCCGTGGCTATGCGGGTCTGAAGAGAGCTCTGAAGGGAAAAGGGATTCAGTTCCAGTCACCTCTAACATCATTGAGAGTCCACTGGCAAGGAGGCGTTCAGACCTACGGCAGTCCACAAGAAGCTGCACGGGCGATGGAGGAGAGGGGAATGAAGGTGGAAGGTCTGGTCGAGAAGGAACCACCGCCGCTGGAGCAGCAGCTTGAAGCCGCTTATAAATGGAGCAGAGTTGGGGACCAGGAGACCGACGTCGCTGGGAGAGCAAGGAAGGAGCTGATGCGGTTTTCTCGGAAGGAGTAGGCGAGAATAAATTGTCCTTGTAGCCGTTAACATGGAACAGGCACGAACTTTCGCATTTCCTATTTTTATTTTTATTTTTTTCTCTAAAGCTCGTTGGTTCTGAAAGTTACGTAAGTAGCCTGTAGGCATATACTGTATGTGGCTTTTACTCAGCAATGTCTACACTGCAGTTACTTCAGACATTGGGAGAGTCAGCCCATGGTTGGAAATACCCCCATCGGCAACCTGCAACTTTCGGCTGCTACCTACTTCACAGGGTCCTCCTTCATCCAACTGCAAAAGGTAAACATTTTACAATTATACAAATATGTGAAACTCACTACTGGACTTTTCTTAAACACCGCTTATGTGCCTTTCATGTAAAGGTGTGTGAGGCCATGCAACTCCAGATATTTCAGTATGACACCTTCAGGAGGCATGCAAGGAATTACATGGAACCGGCTATTGTTATCACTAACTGTAGAGCCCTGACCCATCACTGTGAATTGTATTCTCGAGTGGGTTGGCCCTCTTTGTCCACCAGGAGGCTGGGACATTGGTGCACTTTTATTTATAAGGCCATGCTTGGGCTACTGCCATCATATATTTGTAATTTAATAACACAGAAAAGTATTGGTTCTTACAGTCTGCGCTCAAACAATCAGATGCTTCTGTTAGTTCCATTTGCCCGCACTGAATCAGGAAAAAGGGCATTCGTCCACTCTGCTCCCACCACATGGAACTGGCTGCAAAAAGATTTTAAATTAACCGAAATGATTTCTTTGAACGCTTTTAAATCTACGATGAGAGCATTTCAGACCACTTCTTTTACTTGTAGATGTTTTTTATGAATTTTAATTGACTTGTAACTGTTTTTTATCATTTTAATTTCTGTCTATATGTTGTGAGTGTAATATTGTGAGTGTATATATGTTATTTGTTGCTGCCTCTTGGCCAGGACTCCCTCGAAAAAGAGGTTTTTAATCTCAATGGGACTTTCCTGGTTAAATAAAGGTCAAATAAAAAAGAAAAAAAAATTGTTCACAAGTGGAAGATGGATCAGCAGCATCATTTCCAGCAACAGTTGCGCCTTGGTGGGTCAGTTGCAGTGGGAGGAGATATGAGGGTGGTTCTCCAGGTTTGTAGAAATGGGAAAGTCTGACAATTGAATTAGTAGTTTACACTCTGAAACATATGTTGTCCCTTGAACGTGTGCTGTAAAGCATTCTGTAATAATTTTTTTTTTTTAGGGCACTCAGCTAAGTTTGGCAGCTACTCATTAATGAATCTGGAGAGCAACACCATTATGGACATTCAACTTGTTCAGGTCTTTCTCTGACATAAATATATTTGTATTATTTGAACATTACACGTGTGTGATTTGTCTCGTATTTTTTGTGTTTGTGATGCCCACTCACTACCAGAGCAATGAAGTAGGCGGCAGTTACCACATGGAGAAGGAGTGACTCAAAAGATGCCTAGATCATCTGGAGGCAAACGGATTTAAGGCGGATTACATTGTTACGGACCGCCATCCACAGATCCAGAAATATCAGAGGGAACGGAACATCACGCAGTTCTATGACGTCTGGCACTTTGAGAAAGGTAAAGTGTTTCACTAATTCATAGCCTACACTTTTAGTTAGTTACTTACAAATCTTCTAGGAACATGATTGTGTTGTGTGTTGTAAAAAGGTTTGTCTAAGAAACTGGAGAAAGCATCGCACAAAGAAGACATTCTTAAGAAATGGCTGCAGAGCATCAAGAACCATGTGTACTGGTGCGCTACGTCATAAACCACTGGACCGGAAAAAGTGACGAAGTGGACATCGCTGCTAAATCACTTGCAAAATATTCATGATCATGAAGACCCCCTTTTCCCCAAATGTCTGCATCCTGAACGAGCCTCGAGGGACCCCAACAAATGGCTACAACCTGGTATGTGCCAAATTAACATTACTCAGAAAATCCACAGTGCTAAAATTATGCCACTGATATTTCACCATGTGTTATTTTTTCACTCAAGGGTCAGTTGCACTTCACAACGCTGAGAAACTACTGCTTAACAAACAAGTCCTGAAGGATGCAGCAAAACTCAGCAATCATCACCAGACGTCATCGCTGGAGTCATTCCACAGTGTGACTGCGTTTTGCTCCAAAGAATGTGGTTTTTCCCTTCATTGGAATGTTGTGCAGGTAATAATTTACACCATCTCGTAATTGTGAAAGCCATTGATTGGAATGATTGTCAGGCACACTGTTGTTCAACGGCTGTGCTTTTTTTTTGTATCTAGCATCAATGCACCACAACGAAAATGCATCACGGGAGCAAGCTACAACTTCTGCAGGGCAGGCTATTTATAGAGTTGTCTATTCCTGGAGCTTCCGCATGTTTTTAAAGCCATTTGACATATCGCATGGGGAAGTTATCACCAGCATTTCTGAAGTTTTGATCCCAGAATGCATTATGTTATGTAAGGTAACGCAACACATGCTTTATCTGAAACGCACCCACGATTTAACTCTGCCACGCCCCCTTACCAAGGCTGTCGATAGGACCGTAGCATGGACAATGACTTAAATCTGCCAAGCCCCCTTAGACTCTCAATAGGACCGTAGCACGAATAATGACTTAACAACTAGGGATGTGAATAACTCTAATTTTTCATGGTTGAATAATCGGTGGGTGGTATGAACGAATAATCGATTATTCGATGTGTGCCGACACATCGAATAATTACCATCCGCCGCTAATTACCACCGCAACTGCAAATTAACCACACGGAGATAACCATGGCAACTGGTCAAACAAATTCTCTTTTTGCGGTCATTCTGCGCACGCATCCGCCGTGTTGATAAACAAATAATCCCCCTATAAATGAATGGTCTTCATTTATTTGGAAAAAATGTTAACGGTCCAAATGTTAAAAATCGACTTTGACCCTCGGGAACGAATAATCGAATATTCTGACCCATCCCTATTAACAACTGACCAGAGAACATGGTGGCTCCTTACGGGGGTAATAGTGCACTAGAACCTGGCACCAACCACAGAACATGGTGGCTCCTTACGGTGATACTAGTGCACGAGAACCTGCCACCAACCAGCAGAGAGAACATGGTGGCTCCTTACGGTGGTGCTAGTGCACCAGAACCTGGAACCAGAAGAGGACTCCTTACGGTAGTGGCGCAGTGGTCCACCCAGAGGGGCTTCTTCATGGAGGAGGACAGGATGATCTCTCCGTTGCACATGGACTCTGACCACATGTCCATCCGGAGGCCAATGACCCGGCCTTGATGGCAGAACCACTCAAAGGCCTCCGAGCCCGCCTGGCTCGACAGCTCTGAAAGCAGAGAAGAAGAAAGCAGATTTAGTCCTCAGCAGACGCTTTAAAAAGAAAGATGGTATTTAAGGCCTCAACATGATTCTGTTTGTGTGCATATGCCCATAGCAACAGAGGTCACACCTGGTAATCAACAAATGTTTTTTAAATTGTAAAGCACTTGGTGGCAGTAGGTTGTGATGCTAGTGAGTCGGTAGATAGGCGGGTCCCTCACCCTGGGCGGGGGCGGGCCACAGCATGGCCAGCCACTCCTCCAGGTTGGCCGCATCTTGGTCCTGCAGGACCATGGGAACCAAAGGGGCCGCGTAGAGCCCCAAGGACAGCCAGTAGGAGGACTGGGTTCTGGTCCACTGGGGAGCTGCAATACAACAGCACCCTTGGTGTCAAGCTGACCTTGAAGCACAGCACTAGGAAACTTCAACAAGGGTTCAGGTCAATGGATGGTGTACCATGTGGTTTTGCAAGAGACAAGTTGCTAATGGTTATTGATCAGTTACTGAGTATTATCTCAATAAGGGATAATGTAAGGGATAATGCCCGACGAGGTGTCCATTATCAGGAATTAATGGACGATGGACTTCGGAGGACACTGTCCTCCGCTGCGCTTCGGACGGTTCACGCCTCCGCGAAGACCATTAATTCCTGATAATGGACACCTCGAAGGGCATTATCCCGCTTATACCACGGCCACTAGCCAAAGAAAATAAAATTAAGACCATTCATTTATTTTCATGCTGTTACGGCCACTGTTCGTTTGTTGCTGCCTTCTTGTTTCCCCCTCTGTTATGTGCAGGTGCGAGTCATTAACAACTCATCATCATCCCGCCTCTACCAACCAGCTTCCAACAATCACCTCATCAGTTTCCAGCCAGGGGAGGCATGCCACACACATAAAAGCCGGTTTAACTTGTCCCTTATCCTCTCTCCTTTTTGTCTCGTTCGTGGTTCGTGGACTGGTTTTGCTGTGGCATGGTTAGAACATTTAGATTATATACATATCTAAGAGATATACATATATTGTCCCCTAGTTTTCCTTTCTCCCCCTGCTTGCACCAATTGTGAGCCCCTTTGTTAGCTTCCCCATGTTTTTTTGTCTTTGTGGTTACCTTGCGGCCTTGGGACAGGTAAGACAGAGGCCTCTATACATTTACACGTAGTGCTCTTCTTTGTTAGTAACACTAGGCTAGGAGTGTTGCTACCCACTGTACTTTTGGCTTAGTTTAGTTAGGTTAGCGGGCGTGTGGTCCGCTGTATTAGCTGTTAGCTTAGCTTGCATTGTTGGGTTCTTTTCTTTGGCAACACTCAAGTCCCAAGTTCCGCTGGTTGTGTCATATGTTACTGTTGTGTTTTTGTAATCAGCCCCATTAAACCTATGTTCAACCTTATCCGTTGCTGTTGTCATTCCTTTATTGTTTCACTCACCAATTGTTTCTTCATCTACACCCATAACCCGGTTAATTTTAACATCCGTTACCTCCCCTGCTACCCCTAGACATTGGGAGTTTTAACATATTTTGGGGGCTCGTCCGGGATTTGAAGAACAATTGGAGTGTGGGACAATATCGTGTCTGTAAACAGAATAGGTTAGCTGCTAGCTAGAGCGTAATGGCTACCTTTGAGCTAGAAGAGTTCATCAAGGAACCTTCCATTATTGTTTTTGACCTCTGCAGGAAGGCAGATTTGTTGGAAATTGCAGAGCATTTTGGTGTGGTTGTGTCGAGGTCTCGCACAAAAAAAGAGATCAAGGCAGCGGTGTGGGAGAGGCTGATAACAATCAAGGTCTTTCGACCTGAGTCACCTGTTCATTCCCTTGGGGATGAACCCAAGTCCCCAGTAGTTGCCGGTATTTACGAGGGGAAGGCAAAGGCCCCGGCTACCCTGCCAAGGTTTGAGGCTTTCACCCCAAGCTCCTCTGGGTTGTTGGGTGACGCCAGATTGAAGGTCCGGCTAGCCCGTCGTCAATTGGAAGCACAGGAGAAGGCTCAATTATTTGAAGCACAGGAGAAGGCTTGATTGTTTGAAGCACAGGAGAGGACTGAGAGGTTGGCACACGAGTTAGCTCTGCGAAAGCTTGAGATTGAGGCGGAGATGGTGAAGCTGAGGCAGATGGAGCTGCAGAGTGCTGAAGTGCGCGCCACTCGAATATCTTCTCCGGGTACGCACACACACCCGCTACCTAGTGACTATGATGTCAGGAGTTGATGCCTATTTCACTACATTTAAGCGTCTTGCTGCTGCGCTTCAATGGCCCAAGGACATTTGGACCTTATTGTTATAATGCAAGTTTACTGGCAAAGCACAAGATGTGATAGCTTCTCTTTCTCTAGAGGAGCTATCTTTTTTTAAAAAAGTAAAAAAAAAAAAAAAATAATAATAATAATAATAAATCGAGTTACAGAAAACTCCGTCAAAAAAGATCCGAAGAATTCATAGAATTCAAAGGCAAACCCATGCGTCTAGTTTGCTTAGAAACGATATCAGTCATTAAGATTTTTTAGGTAGTGGCCATCCCCAAAATGCACCAGAATACAGGAATCGTATCTACCAAATTCAAAAGTGTAGCTTCTCTCAGCTCAAGTTTGGTTGAAGTGTGCCCTCTGATGGTTATGATGAAAAATGTGTCCCTCTTTATCATGAAAGTTGCCCATCCATGGTCTAGATTATGATTTGGTGAAAACTGCTGTTATGCAGGCTTATGAGTCGGTGCCAGAAGCCTATAGACAGAAATTTAGGAACCACAGGAAGGTCTCATCCCAGACCTATGTTGAGTTTGCGAATGAGAAGAGCACTCTATTTGACAAGTGGTGTTCTGCTAGCAAGGCTACAGCTTATGATACTCTTCTGAGTTAGTCCTTCTTGAGGAGTTTAAGAAGTGTGTTCCTGAGCGTGTTGTGTATTTAAACCACTCATACATTTCACTTCATAGATATATATTTGCACAATTTTAAAAACTTTTAACTTATCCTTAACATTTCTTTTTAACTTATTCTCTATTCACACTTAAATTGCTGCTAGCCCTTCTACTGTGCTCTAATTGTTGAATGTTAATGTTATATGTTATATTGTTATGTCATAGTGCTATAGAGTTTCATGTTATTTTTGTTATATGTATGACGTCTACTGCGTAGATGAATGATGCTTGCCAAGTCGTAAGAATTTTGCTGTGCTGAAGCAATTTGGTACATGCAATAATAAACACACTTTGACTTTGACTGACTAAATGAACAGAAGATTGCAGACATGGGGGACTCGAGTCACATGACTTGACTCGAGTCAGACTCGAGTCGCAAATTTGAGGACTTGAGACTTGCTTGACGAACACTGATAAAAGACTTGACTTTGACTTGGTCTTCATGACTTGAGACTTGACTTAGACTTGAGACAGATGACTCGAAATGACTTTTCTAAAGTTAGATTATAGGTTGGATATGTGATTTGCGATACGCCAGCAGATTTTGAAAAGACGCAACTCAAATGGTCCTACCCCCTCTCCTTCAACGCTGACTCTGACTCCACCCATTCCAAGTACATGGACGCGCAATCACAGATGCGTGAGAGTGGGCCAGGGTAGCTAGCTAGGTTGGAGTTTAGGGTTGTATTCTAGCACTAAATCCAAATGTGGATTAGCAAGTAAACTAGCTCCAGTAGCTACCGCAGGATAACAACAAACAGAAGCTTGCTCTGGCACGAGCTTTGAGTACGTGCACGTGCACGTGCACGAAGAGGTCACGCGCGGGGGGAGGGGGAGTGCAGTACGACCGTTTGATTGACTTACTTACTGTCCAATGCCACTCGGTGTTTCTGAAAATCATTGGCTGGAGTTTTTCGAGCCCTGCCCGTTCCACAGATGATTAACTTGTTTAATTTTCATGTCAGTAGGCTACTTCTAACTCAGTGGTTTTAAGTGTCTTTTTGTTCAAGGTGGAGGTACGAGTTATAGCAGTCCCTGCATCAAGTGCACCTCTTGAACGTGTGTTCAGCCATGGTGGGGTGATAATGTGACCGCATCATTCAGACCTCAGTTACAAAGTACTGTCAATTTATTTTTTTTGCAAATGCAATGCATTGTAAGTCGATGTATGTTGCAAGGCAGCAAGATTGCTGCCAGCTTTCAGGCTTGTGTATTACTATTTCCCCTTCCTACAGTATGTGTATGATATTACTTTTGAAATATTCTTTTTTTTCATGTCTGATGCCATGTGTTGCAAATAATATTCTACAACATGTAGGGAGATTGAGTGATTGACTTGAACTGTTGTCGTATACAGCTACCTAGAGGTTATATTTGATTCTGTTCATAGGTTGGAGGTAATGATCATAAAAAACATTTTCAAACTATGCACATAATGGTTTTGGAATGTTTTGAATAGTTTGAGTTATAGTTATTGTTAAGACATTGTTATTGTTAATGTTAAAATAAAACTCAACTTATGAACCACTCTCTTTACCGATTTTTAAATGTGGAAACTGGGTTAGATCATCAGATTTTTGTATGACTTGCTTGTGACTTGCTTGACCTGAGCAATGACTTGAATTGTGACTTGCTTGATTCTCACCACAGTGACTTGGGACTTGCTTGAGACTTGAAGGTTATGACTTGAGACTTGCTTGTGACTTGCACATGAATGACTTACCCCCACCTCTGGAAGATTGTGTCAATGACCAAGGCTGCTGTTTTTGCGGAAGAGTACACCCTTACCCATAAAACTGCATTTATGTCCCCCCGTAGTGAAAAACAAACTGGTTCACTGCCTGCTGACTCTTCCTCTGTAACCCAGTATCAGACTAGGAAGATGTCTCCCACACATCACAAGGAACAGCGGGAGTGCTACTACTGCCATAAGGGAGGTCATGTGATGGCTGATTGCTATGCTCTGAAGAGAAAGCATTCAAGTCAGAGCCCACCAAAGCCAACCACTTTTATCAGGTCTGTTCCGCAGACATCCCAGTCTGTGGGACGTCCTGGTCCTGCAGTTAAAACTGGTTATGAGCCATTCATTTTTAATGGTTTGGTTTCGCTCACTGGTCAGCCGAATGACCAGAAGTCTGTTCGGATGTTGAGGGATACTGGTGCATCCCAGTCGTTTCTGCTGACCGATGCATTACAATTATCTAAGGCTACTTCATGTGGATCTAATGTGTTGGTGCAAGGTATTGAAATGGGGTTTCTCACTGTTCCATTGCACCGGGTGCACGTCCAGACTGATCTAGTTTCAGTTTGTTTTTAGGTAGCTGTCCGCCCTGCGTTACCTGTGCCAGGCATAGTATTTATCATGGGAAATTATGTAGCAGGTGGTAAGGTACGACCGGTACTTGCTGAATCAGCCCGAATATTCAACAACGCCGGAGATGCCTCATTCAGTCCACATTGTGTTCCCTGCATGTGTGCTTACTCGAGCCCAGACAAGAAAGTGGGGTGAAGCAGTAGATCTCTCAGAGTCTGTCCTAGGTTCCTTGCTTGCCTCTGATGAGGCTGAGGTCTCTAAAGGCCCTCTTGGCCTGAAAGTGGAGGTAAAGAATAACGAAACACTAGTTGATCTGGACCCGATTAAGTTGCCCATTACCCGTGAGCAGCTTATTAGCACCCAAAGAGGTGACCCGTCACTGGAACCATACTTTGATCTAGTTGCCAATACTGAAGCTTCTAAGACAAAGTCTGTGGTTTTCTTTTTAGATAATGGCTTGTTAATGCGAAAGTGGTCTTGTCCTGCTGCTGATGGAATGGATTGGGGTGTGGTTAACCAGGTAGTGGTTCCAGCAGCTTACCGCAACCAGGTGCTGGCTTTAGCCCATGAGAACCCTTGGTCTGGTCACCTAGGTATCAGAAAAACCTATGATAGGATTCTGAAACACTTCTTCTGGCCTAGACTAAAGACCTCTGTGGCACAGTATTGCCAAACTTGTCACACCTGCCAGGTTACTTGGAAACTGAACCAGGTCATTCCTCCTGCCCCTCTCTGTCATGGATGAACCATTTTCCCAAGTGATTGTAGACTGCGTGGGCCCACTTCCCAAGTCATAGACTGGCAACCAATTTGTACTCGCCAACATGTGTGCGGCCACTTGGTTCCCTGAGGCGATTCCCTTGCGGACGATAACCTCAAAGTCAGTGATCAGAGCTCTGACTAAGTTCTTCTCTACCTTTGGGTTCCCCAAAAGTTTGCAGACGGACCAAGGCACAAATTTTCTTTCTCGAATATTTAAGCAAGTGTTGCAGTCACTGGCTATAACCCACAAGGTCTCAAGTGCTTACCACCCAGAGTCACAAGGCGCCCTTGAGCGCTGGCACCAGACCTTTAAGTCAGTCCTAAGGAAGTATTGTTTAGAAACAGGCAAATGTTGGGATGAGGGGGTCCCGTTTGCCTTGTTTGCCCTACAGGAGTCACTTGGTTTCAGCCCTGCAGAGTTGATTTTTGGGCATACTGTGAGAGGTCCCCTGAAGGTGCTCAAGGAGCAGTTTTTGGCTGAGGTTCTTCCTCCCAAAGTAAAAGTGCTGGACTACGTTCGCCAGTTTCGAGAGCGCTTACAACAAGCTGGCTCCCTTGCTAAGAAAGCTCTTGCCTCAACCCAGAAGACAATGAAGCGTTATGACCAGAAAGCTGTCGTTCGCTCTTTTGAGCCAGGAGATCAAGTTTTGGTTTTGTTACCCATCCCTGGTTCAGCTCTGTCAGCTCGCTTTGCTGGTCCTTATTAGGGATGGGTATCGTTTGGGTTTCATCCGATTCCGGTGCCTATTCGATACTTTTTAAACGATTCCGGTGCTAAAACGGTTCTCGAACCGATACTTACAAAAACAAAACTGCACACACTTTGTCAAAAAAAATACCCTTTTATTTCCAGGGCCAAATTAAACACAATATTACTTTAAATCTTTAAACAATATAAATACAAGTAACATTTGGTAATAATAAATAAAGCAATATAAAATAAAGATTCACATTTACATCAAATAAAACAATATTGTATCAAACAATATAAATACTGGAGATTAATAGAGATACTACCAGGGTAATCTAATCTCCATTTTCTCCTCCTAATGACCTGAACTGAACACGAACAGTGCAACACCTTAAATATTAAAATAGATACATAACACAAGTATAGAACAAGATATTGCACAATTAAAGTAGCTTTTGTGACTGGTGAGGACACTTTACAGTATATTTCTTAAAAACAATTTCTTATTTCTTAACATTTCTTTCTCTAACAATTCTTCTGCAGGAATATCACCATATTGGCCTTCTCTGGTAATATTCGACATCTTTCCTTACTTATTGCATGCCCAGCACACGAGAAAACCCTCTCAGAGGGGGTTGATGAGGCCTGCACACACAAGTAATTCTCTGACAGGAGAGACAAATTAGGGAGGGTATCCCTCTTACCCCCCCACCAGGCCACAGGGTCTTGTCCAGATGGGATCGCTGGCAGGCCTTTGTAGATCTGTAGCTCTTTCTGGACTTCTTCTCTAATGGAGAGGGCACTGCTTGTGGTCAGAGTTGCATGGAGAAGTTCTCGGTCTTCATCCTCAAACAACTGCTCCAAGGCTGACATCTTGTGAGCTCTTCTTGGCTGGAAAATACAAACAGGTTTAGTTTAGCACAAAAAACAACTATTCATTGTAGACTAGATAGATAGTATGTGGTTGAACTTACATTTCTGCCTGCTTGGTCCTCCTCCACCTCATTACCCTCACCTTCTACCTCACTCTGAAGAGGGTCCTCTTTTGGAAGCTGTAGACACAAACAGATTGTCCATACAACAGCAATACTTAATTACAGAAACTGTAGCTTAGGCATGGACATAATGCACATGAAAAAAGATGAGGAATTTAGTACACTGTCCCTGACAAACATGCAGTATAGTACCTGAACTGCCATGGCATTGTCAATCCCTGCTTTCTCAAGCCTGTCCCAAGCTTCCGCAACACCAACTTACAGCCTGCCTTTAAAGCGAGGGTCCATCAAGGTGACCTCTCTAAGGAAGTTCTGAATGTCTTGAGCCTGTAAAGAAAACATGGTTTAGTGTCTAATAGTGTAAATGGTGTAGTTTGCCTTCTTTCTTTGTGAACATGGATATTGGCTGTAGATGGATAGTACCTGGTATCTTTTTTCAAGATCTTGCCAGACCTTCTCTTTTATAGCAGCCATAAATGGATTGTCATCATCGGAGGTCGAATAGTGTGCCTCCAGCTTCGTGAGGATCGGGATGATTTGGCTGCATGTGGGGGTCTTGTCGCTTGACACGCAGAGGGTTGAGGTGTACAACACTTTCATGGCTTTCATGAATTCCTCTGCCTTCTCAAAATCTGTCTCGGTGAGCCTTTGTAGTCTGTGGAAAATAAACAATAATGTTAAGAACAAAAGGTAAATTGACATTATTACAAATTACCCTCTTGTCCATCAACTCACCTGTCTCTCTCCCTTGGCTTCCTTAGCCTCTGATCGAGGCAGGCTGCCTGGATTGCAGGGAATTGCTTTACAAAGCGCTCCACCATGAGGTATAGAGAATTCCAGCGAGTCTTCACGTCCAGGATAACATTATGCTCTGGCAAATCTAAAGTACAGACATTAGAATTACAATAAACAATTGCTTACATTTAAAAGTATTACTTTTCAAGATTTATATGGTATTTACTGAGGAGTCGCTGCTTCTCTCTTAGAACCGTTTTGCTCATAGTGGAGCGCTTCAGCCACACCACCACTGAGCGAATCTTTGCACAACAGTTGGTCACAGCTGGAATGCCATACACCTTCTGTGCCGCCAGGTTGAGTGTGTGGGCAAAGCACCCAACTTTCAAAAAATGCAGGTTCTTCAGGGCAACGTCCATGTTGCTTGCATTGTCTACTGTGGCAGCTATGACTTTTCCAGTCAACTTGAACTCCTCAAGAATACTGTGGATTTCTTCTGCCACCACTGGCCCTGTCTGGGACTCGTACACTGCTTCAGTGCTTAGCACTTTCTGCTGTATGCTGCCCTCGTAAATGTAATGGGCAGTTAGTGTTAGATAGTGGTCCTGGGCAACGCTGGTCCATCCATCGCAAGTTATTGCAATTTTGTTGACCTGCGCCAGCTGCTGGATGAAATTCTGGGTAACACTTTATATTAAGGTACACCTATTCACCATTAATTAGTTGCTTATTAGCATGCAAATTAGTAACATATTGGCTCTTAATTAGTCATTATTAAGTACTTATTAATGCCTTATTCTGCATGGCCTTATTATACAACCAGTAAGCCATTAACTAAGAGTTTTCCCTCAATAACCTCAGAATTATTGCTTATTAGCAGTAAGTAAGGAAGTTGTTGCATATGAATTATGATCTTAATATGCTTTGCTTAGTATGGACTTTATAAGGTGGTAGTACCACAAGAATAGTTATTCTCCCTTAATAACACTTAATGAATATGGTCTGTTCTTACATCAAAAATACACAAAACTGTTAAGTGTCCAAATAACTCTAAATTAAGTCTTTGTTACTTAGAATATGTTCCCCATACTAAAGTGACATCTTGATCATTACTAATTCACTAGTAATTGAACACTTATTAACCAACACATGTTCCCTAATCTAAAGTTGCCTCCTTTTTACACTTAGTTAATATATTATAGCACATAACTACTGCAATGAACAAGCGATGGGTTACACCTTTGAAAAAAATGGATCTATCTATAGGTTCCCTCTCATTCAGTGGTAGAATAACAAAGACAGCACAAGTACAAATACCTAATTTATTAAACCACTGGTTCAGGTTTTCCCAAGGCTGACAACAAATACTGCCTGAAAATTCAAACACTGACAAGTATCAATGTTTATAAACATGTCATACAATATGGTATCAAATGTATAAGCAGGTCATACTGTATGATAATACAGGTACTCTATTGTTGAACATCTGTGTGATCCTTTAACCAAAATCTGCCTGCTTAAAAAAAACACAATATAAAATACTGCACAATATTAAGTACAAAAATACAATAAATTGCACAATCTAAAAAATATAAAACCTGCACAGCTCAACATGAACTTGCTCTTCATCAGCTAAACTACACTTGTCAAAGCTTAGAACAAATGTACTGAACTGTACAAACATTGCACTTTCACAGCCTAAACTTGCTCTATAATTACTGCATCAGGTGATTTATTTCCCCTGTGCACTAACAAGGATATAACTAAATCTGCACAGGTTAATATTTCACGTTTCCAATACAATACAACCGATCTTTAACTGAACAAAGCAGATCACTTAAGTCTTTAATATTTCATCAACAAGGGGAGGAGTTGGCCTTTGGCCTTCATGTCCTCTATAATGCTCTTCTTCTCAGGGGTAATGTGGGTTGCACACCTCTTAGCAAAGGACTGCAGGGTCTCAGTTGCAGGATCATACTTCAGGGTCTTGAAGGTTTCAGGATCCACAATGCTGAGCTCTGCAATTGCAGCAGTCATCTTGATGGTTCCCCGGTCCACGCCATTGATTCTGAAGGCTTCAGTCATGGTGCGGACTTTGCTTAAGCTTTTCAAGACTTTTTTATATCTGCTGATAACCTCAGCTGGTCCTTTTGCTGAAAAATATATAAAACAAAAACAAAAGAACACGAGAAATGAGCACAAACAACGGCTTAAGGTCAGCTGAAATTGCTCAAACCGGTCACTTCTCTTTTGATAAAAGTATGAAGCATATTCTAGGAATGGGACAATCTGCTCATCTACTGATATGATTACATGCACAATATGTGGTTCAGAATTCAATACAAAAATGATACTCTAAGATCTGTTTAGTTGGTAAGTCTTACGGTTCAGAATTATGTTTACTTCTGAGAGACAAATCTTTCTAGCAATACATTTGATGTTGAATAATAATTAGTGTGAATGCTGCAAAATAAAATGGAGCTTTATTCTTGATGAAAGCCACATTTTTTACTTTAGACATTTAATTTTTATTTATCATCAAATTCCTAGTATATTCAGACTCTAGAACTGAAGATCTGTATTTTTGCCTCATAATTACTTCAGAACATATATTTTTAACAGCTCTTCCAATGCTTTTATTAATAATTACTTTTCATGACCACTTGTTGCTAACAGGGCAGGTGGTTCAAGTTATGCCATTCTTACCTCTCACATGAGCTTTTCCAAGCACAGCCACAGTTGCAGATGCAGGTGGCTGTGTCCAACGTTTCTTCCGTCTTTGGATGACAACATCACTGTCCGAGGACTCACTGATGTTTGGAGAAGATGGGGGAATGACGTCATCTTCATCCATGTTACCATCGTCATCCTCGTCGTCGTCCTCCAAAGTAAATACTTTTGGTTGAGCTTTGATCAAATAGGAGGATAGATGAGACAAAGATCAGATTGTTATGAAGACATATCACACCTTTCATTACAATTACATTACATTTTGCAGATACAAGTTGCTCCCAAATCACTCACATGATTTCTTCTTTCCCATGATTTGCTCACGCAAGAAATTGCGCTCTTGCTCAAGATCCTTTATTATTTTTTCTTGCCATTGGATCCTTGCTTCTAGGAACTCCACTTTGGAGATTGATCCTTAAAAACAAAAATGAGAGCAGGATACAAAAAATATTATGATTTGACAGTATTGAGTGAGTGAGTGAGTGAGAGAGAAAGAGAGAATGACATGCATGTAACAAAGGTAGTGGACCAGATATGGTGTGTGCGGCTGCCTCAACTTGATTTGGAAGCACATGTATACTGACAAAATCTGCCAACAACTTTAATCTCAGGCAGGAAAAATCCCTAGGAAAAAATGAAACTCTGCTAAGATACACTGCTAGAAAATGAGAAATCATTACCTGATCCAATGCTGCTTATGCTGCTGCGACTTGGAGCAGAGCTTCCTTCAACTTCAGGACCTACAGTATGGCATAGGTACAACAAAATCAACATATGAATAGAGGACTTTCAATGTTTAAACACATTTGGACAAGCTAATTATTTAGGTATTAAAGTTACTTGAAAGTTGACAAAGAAAAATTTACCATCCAAATCATTTTTGGTCACCTCTGTCATCGAGTCATTTTTAGGGACTTTTAGGGACATTTTCTTCTTGGCCTTAGGCTGTAAAAATATAAATAAATTCATGTCACTATAACCGGCAAAATGTAACTTAAATAATCTACACAAGATTCAAAAGCTCTTCTTGTTCGAATGACTGCATAGTGCATAATTTATTTTTCATTACAAAATATGGTTCATACTAAAGCATTACATATGCACCTACATTCACATTTTATGTTAATGTTAGTTTCTTTCCTACTATTCACCCAGCTCACGTGCACACTCACGCACTCAGCTAGCTTAACGTTACATTAGCTAATTAGCCTACACACTGCAGATAAATAGGAGGGTTTACTACTCTTTAACTATGTAAACGGCCCGAGGACGGGCGTTATGATGTGCTTACAAAACTCAGGGGGAGTTTCAATTAACAGGCTAGCGCTTAACTTACCATTTTTGTTACACGAATTTCCCTCTTCACTCTCCAAACTGTGAACGAAACGGCAAATACCCACCTTCTCCGAATCTTTGACGTGACTGGTGGCTCCCTTTGGATGATTGGATGAGGATGTCACATGACAGCATAGTAACAGTCAATGATTGGATGAGAGCAACATATCGGAGGAACACGGCTACGGATTGGTAGATTGTTATGTCAATTACTGTAATGGCACTTCGCGCCATTCTTTGATGCAGGACTGCGAGACTGTTTACACATTTAGACATCAAAGAAGACGGGTGCGCGGGGCAATATTATGAGCTTTGAATCTAATATTATTCCATAGGTATAGGTTTAACAAATATGTTGTTGGGTTACGAGTTTTTGAGTCGAATACATTTTAGACGGTGCCCCAAGGAAAACTACAAGTTCACCAGATGGTTAATGAAAGAAGGCCTACTTCGAAAATGGATGAAATGCCCCTCTTGCTCTCATGTTATGAAGTTGAAACGGTCCTACGGCAAAAAGGAGGCAGCATGGTGAGTAGAACAACTAGACATGTGCCTTATTTATTAATTCTTTCTTTGTGTGTAAGCATAGGGGAGTGTGCAGCATGCAGCCATCCAATTATATCTGCTAGAATTCAGTGGCAAATCCTATATTTTACGACAATTTTTTTAATACAGAAGTTATGAGTGGTGTACACACAAAATATGCTAAGTCACATCTAGACAGTCACAATACAAATCACACACACAGCTGCAAATTTAAATTTTTAAGTAAGCTACTGTTTATTTGGTAGAGATAGGGGTGTTAATGTTTCCACAAAGTTCTATATGTGTACAAAATCTGAAATGAAAAATGCCTTTTTACCAATTTTAGATCACATTCCTGGTCATATTGTTCACCTATTTAACAATACATGCCACCAATCAGCTTGACCTTAAACTTGTACATGCACAGGGATTAATTGATTGATATCACCCTTTTCATGCTGCGTGGCACGGAAGCACAAGTTGTGACAAGTAGAGTAGAGTAGACACAGCTAA
This sequence comes from Gadus macrocephalus, assembly GCF_031168955.1. Taxonomy (NCBI): domain Eukaryota; kingdom Metazoa; phylum Chordata; class Actinopteri; order Gadiformes; family Gadidae; genus Gadus; species Gadus macrocephalus. The sequence continues at coordinate 922,437 of NC_082404.1, read as the reverse complement.
ATTTACTCAAATGTCTAACCCAATTTAAGGTGTAACAGTTGTAGATATTACTTGTCAAGTAGGCCTAGAAATGGGACTGTTCTGTTGTGCTTTGAGATTGCATGGGGGGAGGGAATCACAAGGACTACTACCTTGTTCAATCCCAATCTTAGCTGTTTCAACACTTATACATAAACATCTATGTCTCCATCTTCATTTATGTTACATTTTTATTAAGTGAAATCAGCACAGTATCATAGGTTTTTATTTTGTTACATTAACCTTTGGATTTAATCATCAGGACATGCCGAGATTCCTGTCACAAAGGGAAAACGGTGTCGAGGTCCATCCGAAGTGGCTCAATGTTTGAGAAATCTCACATTCGACTGCATACGTGGATGCATTACATCTACAGGTGCGTGGTTTTACATTGTATAATAACAAAAGCCATCAAAGACAAACTCTTAACTCGGACCATAATGTTTTCTTTGAATGTTCTCACTATACTGTTGGTTGGGATGGGTCCTATAAGAGCCAATGCTTACGAGACATGAGTTTATACATTATATGGGAAGAATTCTGAACATTGGTCGAATTTATCAAGTATGTGTAATTGTATAAGTACTGGGTTGCGAAGAGTCCAATGTAGTACAAAGGTCTTGTGGATTTTTAGGTTTTAGGTGGTTCCCGGAAATTGTCTCAAAATAACTTAATTCATTGGCGAGAAAAAAACCCACACAAGTTCAAAAGAACTTAACTTTTCTAAACAGACACTTCACTGTGCTAATTTACTCAGTATCCATTTTTTCGGTTGTTTCTTAAAACTCTTCAAAGATACAGCAGATTTAATTTGTTTTGGGATTTTATTCCATTCCTCCCCTCATACAGGGAATGTTCTTCACCCTACTTTGCTTTTGAGATTTGTTGTTTCCGGTTAAATACACTCTTGTATTCAGGCTATGAGTATCTGCTGTGTCTGCAAATGGGACTGCAAATGAGAAATTATGGTTATAATTATGACAACCTAAGAAATTGGTTTTAACCCCCCACTTCTAAATTGTGTCATTGAAATATGTATCTGGTTGATCTATTACAGATTCGCCCAAGGCCTTCGACTGAGACAAGTGGACATGCTGCAGGAAGGAATTACTCAGAGTTCTGCAACTCTGAGTAAACTTGCAGACAAGCTGCGGAGAGTTTGCAAATCAGGAATGAAAAGAATGAGAAGAAGAGGCAAGCAGACTGTTGGACAAAGAGCAGAGATTGTTATGATAGATGAAAGCAAATTTGGCCATAAAAGAAAGGTATGAAAGTTACTTAAACACTTATGAGTATTACTTTGATGCCAAATACATGATTTTGTGTCTAAAAACATGTATTTGATGTTGGTTAAGTCTGAGCTAAACTCAGCTACTGAAAGTAGAGACAATACATACATTTAAAACCTGTTTTTGCCTGAGGTGCTTGGAGGTGTATCTGCTGTATCTCGAGAAGTAACTACTGCATTATGAAATAAGATACATTGTAGTTCATTGATGCAATAGAGGGGAATGTCAGTTTTAAGAAACCACATTATTCCTACACCCCAGAACAGTTCAATATTTGTAAACATGCACCACTACTCCAAAGCTAGAGAGAACTTTTGAATTTTTGACTTATGATTTATTCTCTCCCATTTCCCACCATTATTGCAGAATCATTGTATTGTGAGTGCCATTGTCCTCATTTTGAAATATTTGCTCTTGTGAATTTCAGTACAACAGAGGACGGGCAAGCAACAGGAGTTCCTGGGTGTTCGGAATGCTAGGGATTAAGAATGACAGGAGGAGACCCATTCTTAAGATTGTGCATCACCGTTCAGTCAGGCATCTCTTGCCTCTAATAAAGAAGCATGTTTGTCGTGGAAGCTCTGTCATTTCAGATGGGTGGAGGTCTTACCGCCGTCTTCAGGATGAAGGGTACAATCACCTGACTGTCAACCATCAAGATTTTTTTGTCGACCCTGTTACAGGTGCACATACACAAAACCTGGAGAGATTTTGGGGTATTTGCAAGTCAACTATCTGGAGACAAAGAGGGAACCGCACACAAAAACTGTTGAGGGATCACTTAGATGTAATTGAGTGGACTTATTGGCGTGGAAAACATCACAATAACGGAACACTTGGAATGCTTTTGCATGACATTAGGAAAAAATATCCAGTATGAAACCTGTCTGAAATGTAGATGCAGATATCAAGTTGATATTTATACTACCAGTCAAAAGTTTCGACACACTAAATGTACTGTTACCTCTGAGAAAAATACTATTATCATGGACATGAAGGCCAAAGGCCAACTCCTTCCCTTGTTAAAGTATTAAAATGCAAGTGAGCTTCTTTGTTCAGTTAAAATTCTGTTATATTGTATTGGAAAAGTGAAATATTTGTGCACAGGGGAAATAAATCAACCTGATGTAGTAATTATAGAGCAAGTTTAGGCTGTGAAAGTGCAATGTTTGTACAGTTCAGTACATTTGTTCTAAGCTTTGACAAGTGTAGTTTAGCTGATGAAGAGCAAGTTCATGTTGAGCTGTGCAGGTTTTATATTTTTTAGATTGTGCAATTTATTGTATTTTTGTACTTTATATTGTGCAGTATTTTATATTGTGTTTTTTTTAAGCAGGCAGATTTTGGTTAAAGGATCACACAGATGTTCAACAATAGAGTACCTGTATTATCATACAGTATGACCTGCTTATACATTTGATACCATATTGTATGACATGTTTATAAACATTGATACTTGTCAGTGTTTGAATTTTCAGGCAGTATTTGTTGTCAGCCTTGGGAAAACCTGAACCAGTGGTTTAATAAATTAGGTATTTGTACTTGTGCTGTCTTTGTTATTCTACCACTGAATGAGAGGGAACCTATAGATAGATCCATTTTTTTCAAAGGTGTAACCCATCGCTTGTTCATTGCAGTAGTTATGTGCAATAATATATTAACTAAGTGTAAAAAGGAGGCAACTTTAGATTAGGGAACATGTGTTGGTTAATAAGTGTTCAATTACTAGTGAATTAGTAATGATCAAGATGTCACTTTAGTATGGGGAACATATTCTAAGTAACAAAGACTTAATTTAGAGTTATTTGGACACTATTAACACTTGTAGTTTTGTGTATTTTTGATGTAAGAACAGACCATATTCATTAAGTGTTATTAAGGGAGAATAACTATTCTTGTGGTACTACCACCTTATAAAGTCCATACTAAGCAAATCATATTAAGATCATAATTCATATGCAACAACTTCCTTACTTACTGCTAATAAGCAATAATTCTGAGGTTATTGAGGGAAAACTCTTAGTTAATGGCTTACTGGTTGCATAATAAGGCCATGCAGAATAAGGCATTAATAAGTACTTAATAATGACTAATTAAGAGCCAATATGTTACTAATTTGCATGCTAATAAGCAACTAATTAATGGTGAATAGGTGTACCTTAATATAAAGTGTTACCAAATTCTGTTTTGAAACAGAATACCACGCAGGTATCAAGTTATTGGAGAGGTCATCCCTGGATGGTGGCCGGTATCTAGGATTGAGGGCAGTGATCATCTCCCTTTATAAAAAAATATAAAATACATACGATATTAGTCTTGTACACAGAATGTCTTCATGGTACAGAGGTGTGGCCTACACATCCATCTAGGAAATTATATTTTGATAGCATAGCCGCTACACATTTTCACCTGAAAAATGGCGATTCCACTGTGGCAAACGGATGAAGCCCCTCCACCACAAATTTGGTGACTGCCCTGTGGATTTCCTCCACCTTCTCTTGGGTTATTTCAGACCTCTTAGCCAGGGTGAAAGGTGTCACTGTGGTAACTTGAAAGGCAGAAATAAAAGTACTACAACATACAACTTATTCAGGTCACTAGCCTATTCTGCTCAACAGCTCATTCCCCCCACTCCCCCTCCCCCTCTGGATATATAGTAGAGTAGTGGCCTCAAACAACTGTTGTCCCCATCCCCCTCTAGAAATAGCCTCAAACACAGGTATAGCTATACGTTTCTGGTAGCAGATTTATCAGACCATAACGCAGTCTACATGACAATACATTTAAACAAAAGAAGGAGAACTACAGTGTGGAGGATGAATGTGGGGATTCTGAATGATAAAGACCTGGTAGAAAGAATAAAAAAAGATATAAATAGGTATATAGAGGAAAATGATAATGGGGAGGTAGATCCAAACATTCTTTGGGATGCGCTTAAGGCCGTCATTAGGGGGAACTTGATAGCTCAGACAACTCGGCTGAAGAAATCCAGACTAGTAAATTACCAGACACTAATTGGATGTTTAAAGGACTTGGAGAGAAAACATAATGCCACAAGTGACCCAGAGATACTTAGACAAGTGAAAGAAACAAAGAATAAAATTGATAATATACTACTGACAGAAGTGGAAAAGAAAGCTAGATTTGTTAAACAAAGCTATTATGAGGGAGGTTCCAAAGCAAGCAGATTATTGGCTAGACGCATAAGAAAACAACAAGCATTGAATACCATATACAAAATTAGAGATCCACAAACTAATGATTTGCTTACCGAACCGGACGAAATTGAGAGAGTATTCAGAGAATATTATCAAAACTTATACACACAACCAGCAGCGGCAGACGAACAAGATATGGAAAACTTCCTAGACAGGTTGGATCTACCGTCAATAGGGGAAGAGCAGAATACATTATTGACGGCAGACATCACAGAGGAGGAGATGGAAAGGGCCATCTCTAGATTGAAGAACAATACCAGTCCGGGAAGTGACGGGCTTCCTTCACTGTTCTACCGTATATTTAGAAAAGAGTTGACCCCGGTGTTGTTGGCCTCATTTAGGTACACAATTAAGGAAGGGAAAATCCCTCCTTCATGGAAGGAGGCCATTATCACAACCATACCCAAAGAGGGCAAAGATAAAGAGCACTGTAGTAGTTATAGACCAATATCAGTACTGAACGTGGACTACAAGATGTTTACATCAATTATTTCCAAAAGATTTGAGACATTCATGACTGACATTATAGACGAAGACCAGACCGGCTTTATTTCAGGAAGACAGACACAGGACAATATTAGGAGGATGATACACATTGTAGAAGAGACTCAACGAACAAAGAATAGTGTAATTTTAGTTAGTGTAGACGCGGAGAAAGCATTTGATAGTGTCAACTGGATTTACTTATATAAGGTGTTAGAAAGATTTGGTCTCAATAAGGAATCTGTCAAGTGTATTAAAACATTATATCAAGAGCCGACTGCTAGGATCAAGGTGAATGGTAGTCTCACAGACTCTTTTGGTCTGGGAAGATCTACTAGACAGGGGTGTTGTCTCTCTCCAACTCTCTTTGCAATATTCATAGAGCCATTGGCACAGGCGATTAGGCAGAACCAGGATATCAGAGGGGTGAAGGTGAATGGTACTGAACATAAGATAGGGCTATTTGCGGATGATGTGGTAGCCTACTTGGAGCGACCAAGTGAATCCTTCCCTGCATTGATGAACCTGTTGGAGGAGTATGGGTATTACTCAGGATATAAACTTAATGTTACCAAAACACAGATCTTGGCCATAAACTATACCCCTACACCAGAGTTAAAAAAGAAATATAAAATTAAATGGAATTCAGAAACAATTAGATATCTGGGAGTGAACATCACGAAGGGAGCGTGGAAGTTATATACTGCCAATTACATTCAGATTAATCAAGAACTCAGACGGGATATAGAAAGATGGTCAACACTACAATTTGATCTTAGTTCAAGGATAGAAATAATTAAGATGAATGTATTACCGAGGCTATTGTACCTCTTCCAAACTCTGCCAGTAATGATACCACCGAAACAGTTCATGGAGTGGGATAGATGGATATCCAGGTTCATATGGGGGGGTAGGAGGCCAAGAATTAGATTTAGCACCATGCAGCTCCACAAGGACAAAGGGGGCATGGCTGTACCGAAACTACAAGACTACTTCTATGCTGCACAACTCAGGGCTGTAACATGCTGGTGTAATAGAGAATATGTAGCTAGATGGAAGGATATAGAAATGAAGGTTGAGGCTAGCCCCATACAAATATTAATGACAGATAGGGATTTGTTTAAAAGGGAAGAGAGATTGTTAGACCCGATAACTAAATTCACATTGTGGACTTGGCACTTGGTAGTGAGAAAGTATGGAATAGAGAATGAAATAAGGCCTCTGAGGTGGATAACCCATGACAAAAGATTCAAACCAGGAATAAGTGATTTGGGCTTTGAGAGATGGGCAAATAGGGGTATTACAGCAATATGCACACTATTAGAGAAGGGTAAATTGCAGAGTTTTCAGGCTATAAGGGAGAAATTTGATTTGGAAGCAAATGATCTCTTTCGGTATTTTCAGGTGAGGGATTATTATTTAAAGGAAATAAAGTTAAAAGAACCCAAAGAACAGAACATGATTATTACAATAATGATAAATGCATATGAAGGGAGAAAATGTAGAGTGATCTCAGCCCTATACCAAGCTCTAGGGTCCAGTGGGGGAAATTCAACTGTTTATATTAAAGAAAAATGGGAAAACGAAATTGGAATAGAAATAACAGAAGATGACTGGTATACTGTGTGCAAGGGCCAACACTCAGCCACCAGCTCTAGGATATGGCGAGAATTTGGTTGGAAAAACATTATGAGGTATTTCATTACACCAAAGATTAAGGGGAGATACGCACCAGACCAGAAACCATGTTGGAGGTTGTGTGGTCAAATGGAGGCAGACCATACACATGTGTTTTGGAAATGTCAAAAGATGGAAGGATACTGGGAGGGAGTTTGGAGTGTGCTGAGGGAGATATTGGGATATGAGATACCGAAAACTTGTCTGGTATTATACTTGGGGAACATTCCACAAGAGGAGGTACAAGGAGGGGATAAATACCTGGTGAAAGTACTATTATTGGCTAGCAGGAAGGCAATTACAAGGGCCTGGTATAAAGTAGACCCCCCTACTAAAGAACAGTGGCTGAGTATTGTGGAGATCTATGACATGGAGAGATTTACACATACCCTTAGAATGCAGGTTGAACAGTTTGAAGGAAAATGGGAGAAATGGAATTATTACAGAAGGCGTGAGGGTGATACCACTACTATTCATAGTAATGACATCTGAATAAGACTGAATTGTTGCATTGTGACTGAATGGAAGGACCTATAAGCTTTGTGTGTTTTTTGTTTTGTTTTTTATGTGTTTTGCTTTGATCCTTGTTTTTGGTGTGAGTGTTTTGACTTGATTTGTATGTTTGTTTGCATATTTTTTGTGTATCATTGTTGGAAAATCCATATAAAAATAAAAGTAAAAAAAAAAAAAAAGAATACATTGCGTACTGAAATTAACATACAAATGAGTTAGTTGTTTTGCAAACTAGTCATCGGTCATCATTTCTGAAAATAATGCATCTCACCAGCAGCATAAACACCCCACAGCTGTTGCTCTGATACTGGTGAGGTGCGTCCTGTGGTGGTATAAGGGGAATGTGATTTGTCAATGATTCTTATTAGTACATAATGCCTATAAACTATAAAGTGATATCCACCCTCATTTTGTAGCTACATACAAAAAGTGCACAATGCACTTTCAACAAGCATTTAGCAGCAACCAGGGCCCATCAGCGTCACATAGGAACACTTCATTAAATCATAATAAACAATCTAGAGGCCTGCCTGTCTACCAGTGAATGCTACTCTACTAGATGCAATGAATCGTGCGCCAGCCACACGTTTTACCTCGTCAGCCAAGTAAAGTCCCTTCCATGGTCCATTGGACAAAGCATGTGCCAGGGTACTGAAAAGGTTTGGAAGACGTGTAAGTTGCAATTCATATGCATCATCATCAACACGCATTCAGTACACACTACGCTTCGATTTCACCCAAGGGTGAATTAAAAGTACATGTTTTCCTAAACGTTGGTCATCAGCGAGGTAATAAAGTAGTAACTTCGGGCACATCTGTCATCTGTTTTTCAGAGTGCTAACGATCTTTATTCATTCGTTGCGCAGCGACCGAACAGACAGAATTCTCTGATATGCCATGCATGTAAACATACTAGTTAGTTAGACGTACTAGTACGATGCAGTTTAATCAGATGTGTGTGTCACCACAACGAAGCAGAGTGGCCGCGATGTCATGCCTCTTACCATGCCAGGCTGCCAGCTGACACCTTAACATCCAACTTAACAATGTACTTTGGTAATGTTAACCTCACAGTAAAATAATCGGCAAAGCCTTCGCTGCAAACTTTACCCTCTACCTACAAACCGTCTTAAACGTTGCTGATTTCTGAATAGTATATGCAACGTTTATGGACGAGATAGCATAGCATTCGCTGCTACCGAACCATGCTTGTCACGAGTATTTATATCGGATTCGAATACAACGATACCACAGCTAAATCAGTGATTTAAATGAGAATACTTCACAGCCAATGTTGTCAAATAAACAATATCATACTTACTGACATAATCTCTCATCATAACTCTTTCGTTTTTCTGGAAAGTTACTACGAGGTAAAACCGCCAAAAAAGCAAGCCTTGCGAAACTCACTCACCTCTTCTTGATTGATCGATGAAACGCTACAGGAACGCCTGATGGGCGTTTTTGTGTCATGACGGGAACGCCCGATGGGCGTTTTTGTGTCATGACGGGAACGCCCAAGCCTGCAGCTGGACCCTTCTCGGTGATTCAGGGGCAGGTGATTCAGGGGCAGGTGATCCAGGGATGTGTGTGCTGAGGGCCAGTCAGTCAGGGGTCAACAGTGAAGGAATAACTTTGCCAGGGCCAGCTGCTCCAGGGACCAGACTGCCAGGGACTGATGGGGCGACTGTGGAGGACCTAATAAGGCAACTAGAAAAGGAAAAATTAATGAGAAGGAGAGCAGAGAGGGCTATTGCAAAACAAAAAAGAATCAATTTGGCACTAAGAAAGATAATCAATTTGGCACTAAGAAAGAGAAACAATTCAGTCAACAAGAAGTTAAAACGAAAAAGCCATACAGGTTAAATTCACCGCCCATCATAATCAGCATTGTTGAATCGGCGGCATCTGTAGGGCTTCATGTGCTGAACATCACCCTTTCCAGGATATAATTAAACAAAGTTATTTCTACTAGCTATCGCATCATAAAACCCGTCCTTAAATCAACCTAAATTATCCTAGTAATCCAACATAAATAACTAACTAAATAAAAGTTAGATTCACTAGTACTGAACTTTGTAATTGTTGGTGTAGATACCATCATATTGTGCAGTCGAGCTAACAAACTAGCAGGCAATCGGTCGTCTACCAAGATATAAATATATATAATTACGCTGTGCATATACAAATAAATATCAATATATGCATCATAAAAGGTCCTGATACAATATAGACAGTTGACAATTCAAAAGAGGTAGCTATTTAATCAATTTACCCCCGGAGATACCTTCACAGATGGTGAAATCGAGCTAACAAACTAGCCAGCAATCGGTCGTCTACCAAGATAAATATATATATAATTACGCTGTGCATTTACAAATAAAGATCAGTATATGCATCATAAAGGGCCTCTGATACAATATAGACAGTTGACAATTCAAAAGAGGTAGCTATTTAATCAATTTACCTCAGAAGTTACTCGGCGGCCAGCAATGGAAATGAACGGTCACCTACGCCGTAAAATGGTTGTTTGGAACTATTCGAGGCTCCATACCCCGGAAGTAGGCGCTACAACGGAGTCCAATGGAAGTGTTGCAACTCTCTCTCTCTATAGCTCTGGGTCTGATCAGCGCGGTTCGGAAGTAGTAGGGGGGAGCCGATGTAAGATAATCTTCAGTACTTTCTCGCCTGGTCTGTGATGCTGCCTTCTGTGGCTAAAGTATTTATTACAGTCTTCAGTAAGGTCTTGCTCCCCTTGTGGCTATGTATGGTATTTACGGCTTATATGTTTGGTCCTGCATCATTGGGTCCATGTGTGGGTAGCTTAGATTCTTAAAATACGTAACAGTCCCTCCTTGGTCATCTCAGATGACCATACAATAATATTTTAAATCATAAACACCATTTACCACACCGAAAACATAATCAAAGTAGGAAAAAACATCAACACCATCAACCGTGTGGGAGAAACTCTATCGAATAGAGAAAAACCACTACGCGTTTCCAATAATACTGAAACGGTATTCACATTGTGGGTCTCATTGGAAATACATTTATTATTTAATAATTAAGTCATTATTTAACAATACAACAATGAACACAAATCTTGTTATCATACAATCACATGGCCAAACAGCACACAAACAAAACTATCCATAGAAATCCTGAGCTAATACTTTCGGTCATGTGCTACAAGGTCATGCAATTTTCAACATGTGCAAAAGTAAAGTAAAAATTGGTGGTCATAATACAATTTAAAAATTTCAAAATGATTGATAGGCTAGCATGGATTTGGGGGGTTCAGGTGATCTTCGTGTATTGGTGCGCCGGTTCATGTGGGTGGTTTGGGCATGGATTTGGGGGGTTTAGGTGATCTTCGTGTATTGGTGTGCCGGTTCATGTGGGTGGTTTGGGCATTGTTATTATCGTAGTCATTGTTTTTATTTTTATTTTTTCTGTCGCCGTCGGGCCTGTAATTCATGAATCCAAGACTCGTCCCTCCTTGTCAAGGGCTCAACTCAGAGAGGTTACTCCTACATCATGGGAGCCTCCAAACAGGTTCTCCGTCGTCGTCGTGCCAGTAACAGGTGGCCTGTAAAACAACCGTCTCAAGGAAGATCAACAGTACCATTATCAATGCAGCGATTCAGAAATAACGGGTTGCACTCGCAACCAAACAATACTATATAATAACAAACACAACTCGTCTTGGTGGTTCAACAATTAATTATTCAAGTAAATCCAGGATATTGATTATCTTAGACACAGGTGCTACAAATGGTGGCATTTTATTCTATATATTGTAACTGGATAGGTTCGGGTTCCTCAGGTGGTATCTCATTCAAGTTCAACTGATTATATCCGATTCCTACGTAAGCATGAATGTCACCTGGCACTTCTGTAGCGCCCACTACTGTGGTGATCAGCCGATTCAGTAGCCCTCGTGCGCAGGGAATACAACAGCAGCCAACAACAATTAACACGGCTACTGCCATTATTCCCGCGATGAGTACTGACTGGATCATACCTCTCCACCTACCAAACAGTTTCTCCATCCATCCAGCTATTGGGTCACCAATACCGGAGTTCTCGGCCAACTCCAATTTGAGGGATCGCAGTCCAGCCAATGCCCTGGCCACGGACCCATCTGGTGCAGGTACTTCTCCAAGGGCACGCTGTGGCCCATTGTCTTGGGATGAGGAGTGTTTGTCCTTGGCTTGGAGTGCAGCTAGGTCGGTCAGGGTCTCAGTCCACGATCTGCCAGGAGTATCTGCTTTGCGGCACCGGCTCAGGTGGTGCCACTGGGCCCCGCGTCGGTCTTCCACAGAAACAGAAAAGGGTGTGGCCAAGAGTACCTTGTATGGCCCCTCCCACCGGTCTTCTAGGGTCTTTCAATGGTGTTTTTTCACCCAGATCCACTCGCCAGGTGTCACCGACGTTGGTGAAGGATCCTGGATCGGACGGCTTCTGGTCTCTGATCTGGGAATACAACCTTAAAGAAGCTTGAGTTAGTGCTTGCAGGTACTCCTGCATTACTTCATCAAACCTGTCAGATGGGGGTCCTTTGGATGGTGGGCTGTATTGTCCTTGCATGGGACGTCCTGTGCTTTGACCATCTGTTCATCTGGGTCCAGGGCTGTTTCTTCGTTGACCATCATCTGGTGTACCACCGGGGTGTATCCTCCTTCTTTTAGGTGTTCTACTGGGACGTATCCGCCTGCTTTCTTAGCTGCTTCATCCGCTGCGTGGTTTCCTCTTGCCTCCATTGTTTTTGTTTTCTGATGTCCTCGGCAGTGCATGATGGCTACTTCTCGAGGTAGTTGGGCTGTTTTGGCTAACAGCAGGATTAGGTCTGTGTGTTTTGCTTTGGTATTTGCACTGGTGATCATCTGTCTGTTGATCATTTGTTGTCCGTTTAGGTGGGCTAGTTCGTATGCGTAATTGGAATCGGTGTAGAGATTTAGCGTTCGCCCCTTGGCTATCCGTAGAGCTTCACACATAGCATATAGTTCGGCTCTTTGTGCTGAAGCGGGCTGTTCTAATATGCCACTAGCCAGAGTGCTGCATATTCCTTGTTTGGTCTGTTCCACTACAGCCCATGAGGCCAGGTTTTCTCCATTGGCGGCTCTGTAGCAGCATCCATCGGTGTACAAGGTCATGTCCACTGGCTGTAGGGGTTCCGCTCTCAGTCCTGGTCAAATCTTCACTGCCTTCTTTATTTCTTCTGAGCATGTGTGAGGTTCTCCATCGTTGGGGTCCGGGCATGGTGTCCGTCATGTTGGCTCCTTGGGTGGTGAAGGTGACCATTGTGTAACCCTTGTCCCATGTAGTTAAATAATAAATCTAGAGTGGTTAATACAATAAGACTGGGCCTGGGCTCGTTGTAGGAAACTACAACTTTGATTCATATGTTACTGTTGGATAATTTTAATAAATGACCACCACAACTGTATTTTAAATGTAAAAGTATTCAATCACATATTTATTCAAGAAAATGAAATACTATTCGAATGTATTTTAGGAAAAGAAAACAAATAAACAAATAAAATAAATAAAATCAGATGCACGGGATTCTCCAATTTACAACAATGCAAACTCAATGTACCACACACAATCAAATTAACAAGACACTTTAAATGAGGTTAACCCGTTGCAGGCCTGTTAGTTGAAGCTTGTGTGCGGTGGGGCCTAAAAACTGTACTGGCCGCTTCACTCAGCGTTGAGCTCAAAATAAAAGCACGTGCAATGTGTAAATCAGTACTCACGAAATCCAGGGTGTAATTAGTAGGGGCAGAAAGGGATTGGGGGATGATATTCTCACGAAGATAATGGCAATGGCGGTGGCAATCCAAACACACACGTGGGCAATGGCGGTGGCGAAGTCACAAGGAAGAAAACACAGAAACAGCCATCTGCTGGAAACCCCTCTCTCTCCAACGTCCAGCTCCTTTAAGCATATTATCCAATGAGCCATAATATCAAACACTATTTCATATCGAACTAGCATTAGCTTTGCGTTAACTTAAGTCACAATACAAAACTACGATATGCGGGCACATTAACACAGAATGCTACCGCTAACTAGCACGTCGCTAACCGCGTTACACATCCAGTACTCTTCGTTACTATAACAGTTAGATATAGCACAATGGAGGCATACACATTGTATTCACCTTTTTGCAGGTCACAAAGAAGTTTAAATCAGGACCACGAGTAGTCGACCTCACGATAAAACTGAACTGCTTCCCACACTACGATGCCTCCTCTTAGCTCTCAGTCCGGTCAGGTTTCTTTCTCTACATGTGCTCACTACTCCCCACGCTAACCTGCTGCACTAGTCCCGCCCTTTACACGTTGAGACTTTATTCGGATTGGCTTGTGAAGTTTTAATGCAACCAAAGACAAAACAAATTAAATGATTTACGTGTGACAGGTAAAAGGTTAAGTTAAACATAAACACGGCTTCTTTCTCTTTTATATCCTGAATTCACAAATATTTTAGACTTGATAAACTTAAAGACCTTTATATTAATTTATCTTTTAACTGTAAATAGTTTTATTAAACGTATTATATTTATGCTTTTAACACGCACACATTTTAACCCATTTTATTATTATGAACTCTATTTATTTATGAACATTAAACACAGCATTTTATTATACTGTTAATTATTTTTTATGCTCTGTAACTTGTGGTTTTTGTACAGGGCTACACCCTCCCTCTTCTGAACGTGTAGATGTCCTCATCACACCTTTTGTCTCTCTTTAACTTGGAAGATTTTTGTACAGAGCTACACCCTCCCTCTTCTGAACGTGTAGATGTCCTCATCACACCTTTTGTCTCTCTTCAACTTGGAAGGGTGTTTTTTGTTCTCCTCCTCCATGTAGCTTTTGGATGTTTTGGACTTTTTCCTTGATTCGTTGTCTTGGTTTGGAGGGTTTAACTTGAGTTGGATGACCATGCCATGGTGCATGATGGTAACTGGTTCACAAGATGGATGACCAGGTTTCTCATAAGTGAATCTCATAGATGGCTTTGGTTTTCTCAGGGATTTCCGGATTGTAGAAGACCTTTCACTTTCACTTCTAGCGCTTTTAGCAACTTTATCACGTCTGGCTCTGTTTAACAGAGGTGAGCTTGCTCCCTCTTCTGAATCTTGCAAATCTTCCGCAGATTCAGTATATGTCTCTTGGACATAAGAGTGTGACAGAGGAGGTGCAGCACCTTCAGGCGGTTCCTCATACTCTGTTTCTGTAAGTTGTTGATTTTCTGCAGCTTCACAGTTTTCCTCTTCAGAGTTTTCACTTTCTTCAGAACTCTGACTCTGTTCATCCTCCACAGGTTGATTTATCATGTTTAATTGTTTCCTGACCTCATCCACATCAAAATCTGGAGGATTGTGGACAGTTTCAAACTCTGAGCCTGAGGACTCTGTGTCACTTTCTTCAGACTTGGTTTTTAGATGTTTCCGGGTAAGTTGAGCTCTTGTTACAGGTCTCCGAGCAGAGTTTGTATCATCTGATTGTTTAGACAACCTAACCATGTACCCGATGGGCAACAGGTGGTCTCGATGAAGAGTTTTTACCACACCTGTACCATGCTCTGGTTTGACCTTGTAAACAGGCAGATTAGGCAACTTTTCCACCACAACATATGGTGTTGATTTCCATCGATCTTGGAGTTTATGCTTGCCTTTTAGACCCAAATTCTGAATGAGAATTCTGTCACCTTTCCCCAAAGGTGAATCTCTCACACGGTGGTCATAGCGAGCTTTGTTTTTCAGATGACTCTTTGTAGCAGCGTCAGATGCCAGTTGGTAGGCTTTTTGTAACTCTTTCCTCATCCTGGCGACGTACTGTTGGTAGGAGGTTTCACTTTCACCATTTGGCGAGATCCCAAAACAGATGTCAATGGGTAACCTGGCCTCCCTTCCAAACATGAGATGATAAGGGGAGTATCCTGTGGAATCATTCTTGGTGCAATTGTATGCATGTACCAGGTGGGTGATATGTTGACTCCAACTTTGTTTCTTTACAGTGTCCAGGGTACCAAGCATTGCTAAAAGTGTTCTATTGAACCTTTCTGGTTGTGCGTCCCCTTGTGGGTGATAGGGGGATGTTCTTGACTTCCGAACCCCAAGCATGGACAAGAGTTCTTTGATCAGGCGACTTTCAAAATCTCGTCCTTGATCCGAGTGTATCCGTGCAGGTAGGCCGTAGTGCACAAAATACTTCTCCCACAATACTTTTGCAACGGTGATAGCCTTTTGATCTTTTGTAGCAAATGCTTGTGCGTAACGTGTATAATGGTCTGTCACTACTAACACATTAGCAACACCTCTAGAGTCAGGCTCTATCTGCAAAAAGTCAATGCAGACTAAATCTAAAGGGCCATTACTTGTTATTTGATTCAAAGGCGAGGCATGCTGAGGGAGTGTCTTCCTGGAGATACATCTACCACAGGTTCGAATGTACTGCTCGACCTCAGCTGTCATTCGCGGCCAATAAAATCTGTCTTTGATCAGTTCGGTAGTGCGTTCCATTCCCATGTGTCCGCACTCATCATGTAGAGACCTTAACACCATTGGGCGGTATCTGGCTGGTAAGACAAGTTGTTTGATCTGTTTTCCGCATGTTTTTTCTTTTACTCTGTAGAGTAATCCATCCTTTAATTCCAACTTTCGGCTTTCGCGCAAGAGCAACACAGTCTCAGGTGAATCATTTTTTGAGCGTGTCAGCCCTTTATTCTTTTCCAGTGCCTTCTTTAATGGCCCAATTGTTGGGTCCATGTCTTGTGATGCCTGGATATCTTTCGGACTTAGCTGATCCAGCACGTTCATGCTAAGGTTCACTGGGAACACATAAGCTTCTGGTACAGCTGCAGCAGGAGCTCCCAACTGGTCCACCAATCTGTCGGGCACATCAGCCTCTCCACTGATGCAGGCTTGCTTGCAGAGGGCTTTGATGCCAGCAGGTGGGACACTAGTCCACTCTTTAGCCTCCTCTGGAGAGTATTGTCGAGACAACAAGTCAGCATCGATATTTTGCCTCCCAGGTCGATATTGGATGGTGAACTCGTAGGTGGCAAGGGCAGCGAGCCAACGATGTCCGACTGCACTGAGTTTGGCAGAGGTCAACACATATGTTAATGGGTTGTTGTCAGTTCTTACAGTAAACTTAGCTCCATACAAGTAATCGTGAAACTTGTCCACGACAGCCCATTTTAATGCCAGAAAGTCCAATTGATGGACTGGATAGTTGTGCTCTGAGTCTTTAAGCTTCCGACTGGCGAAAGCTACTGGTCTGAGGCCCTCAGGATATTCCTGGTTCAGGACAGCGCCTAGGCCATTCATACTGGCGTCCACATGTAAGATGTACGTCTTAGTGGGGTCAGCGAATGCTAACACTGGGGCATTGACCAAACAGTCACGGATACGCTCAAAAGCGACCTGGCAGGCCTGAGTCCACCGTTCTCCGAAAAGCTCTGATGGCTTGAAATAGACTTTGCTTGGGTCAACACTCTTTTTGAAATTGGGGTCTTTCCAAGTGGGGGCATAACCCTTGGTGAGCTCAGAAAGAGGACGGACAATGGCAGAGTAATTTGCAATGAACCTCCGATAGTAACTGCAAAATCCGAGGAAGGACTTCAGAGGTTTCAGGTGAGTGGGCTCTTTCCAATGCTTGACTACTTCCACTTTGTCTGGATCAGTAGCTATTCCATTAGCAGAAACGATGTGACCCACATACCTAACCTCAGGCTGGCAGAATTGACATTTGTCAATAGAAACCTTCAATCCGACCTCCTCTAGTCGATCCAGTACCTTGAAAAGACGTTGCTCATGCTCTTCAAGTGTCTTGCCGAAAATGATGATATCATCCAAGTACACGAGAGCTTCCAGAAGATGCATATCACCAACAGCTTTTTCCATTAAGCGCTGAAACGTTGCCGGCGCTCCTGTGATTCCTTGTGGCATGCGCTCAAATTGATAGAAACCAAGAGGGCAAATGAACGCTGTCTTCTCTTTGTCCTCCGGAGCCATCTCTATCTGGTAATAGCCACTGCGCAGATCTAGGACTGAGAACCATTGGCTGCCGGATAGAGAATCCAAGGCGTCGTCAATGCGTGGCATTGTGTACTGGTCTGGTGTGGTGCGGTTGTTGAGTGTTCTGTAGTCTATACAGATTCTTATACTCCCATTCTTTTTGCGAACTACAACGATCGGTGAGGCGTATGGGCTACGGGACTCTGTGATAATTCCAGCTGCCAGCAGTTGTTGTATGTGCCGCCGCACATCGTCTATGTCTGCAGGGGCTAGTCTCCTTGACCTTTCCCTGAAGGGTCTGGGGTCATGCAGGCGTATGTGGTGTTCAACACCCTTTGCACGACCAACCTCCCACTCATGCAGTGAGAAAACATTCCGCCTCTCAGCTAACTTCTGCTGAAGCTGACTCTTCCACTCTTTGGGAATGGGAGAGTCTCCGAAATTAAAGAGACTTGGGTCTATGGTTTCAGCTGTGAGGTCGGAAGGCCTGACTGGGGTAACTGTGTCCACAGCATACATCTCAGCAACAACGGTCCCAACTGGGATTGAAGTTGTCTTTTTGGACTCATTTTGAATGAGGACAGTGAAACTGTTGTCTATGTTGGCGTCTGAGAGCACACCAGGCTGTACCAGCAAACTGTTGGGGAGCAACTGGTCAGTGGGTGCATCAATCAGTACAAGATCCTTGGACGGGGCACTCTGTCTTTCCACTTTGCACGTTGCATAGTACTTTGCACCTGGAGCAATGGAGAGTGAACCGGGTCCTTCCCACTTTATCTGTCCCAAGACTTCATTTTTTGTTGACTGCTCTTGTGCTTTAACCGGGGCATAAACAGACTGAATTCTCATTGAGTACACAGTGTTCTCGTCACCTTTTGTCTTTGCCAGTTCCCATAGGCGGCGGAACAGAGATGTGTTGGTTCCAACCACCACAGGGGTTTGTTGTTGGTTTCTTGGCTCAGGACAAATCAAGGCGAGCACTTCTACTCGTCCCGTCACACCAGTGATCTCTTCTGAAAACTCCATCTCAACAACAACATATCCTTTGTAAGGATACTCAGTGTCAGCAAGGCCCCAGAGTCCAAGGCCAGAGAGGGGTTTTATCGGGACATCAAGTAAGTGTTGGTTATACCAGCTTTCAAAGATGATAGTCACATTAGACCCACTGTCGATGAGAGCATCGCAGGCTACATCATTAATTTTGATGGTGTGAATAAATGATGGACCTACAAGACCTTCAGGTAAGTCAGTGTTGTTCTCTGGGACTTCAACCTTATTGGTTCTAGCTACACAGTGTTCTTCAGCTGCAGGCTGCGGGTTCTCTTTGTGGGAAAGAGGGGAAACACGCGCCAAGCGTATGAGCTTTCTGATGACTTTCTGAAGATTCTCAGGGGCAGTACATCTGGTGGCTATGTGGCCATTTTCCCCACACCGATAACAGAAAAACTCATCATTGTCTTGTCGGGGAGAGGAGACTCTGGAATGAGCGGGCTTGTAACCCGTAGCTGCTTTGTATCGGTGTGGCTGGGGTGTTTGTTCTGATGTGTAATTCACTGCCATTACACTCATTTTACTTTCTAGTGCTTTCACTTGTTTCTTTAGTGATTGCAGTTCACTCTGTGACTCATTTCTCTGTTTTTGTTTCTCTGTAAGACCGTTAAAGGACTCATCAGATGGTGGCTGAGGTTGCGCTCTCAATTCTTGAATCCGAGCTTGCAGTTCACTCCTAGAGACTGATTCAGGTTCTTTCTCCTTTTCAGCTTGGACGGTGCGTACACGCTGAGGACGCAGGTGTGACACTTGGCTTTGTCTGGCTGACTGGCGACCTTCCTCTTCCATCACTTCTCTTAACAGGTTCAAGAATGTAGGGGGATTACTACTCCGCTCCCTAATTTTCAACTGTAACAACATGAGTTCAGAGGTGGACCCTCTAAGAAGCTGCTCTAAACGAGTGCTGTTGGCAGCGCTAACAGGTAAGCCACCTCCTTGTACTACTTTGACAAGAGATCTCTCTACTCTTCGTAGGAACTCAGACAGACGCTCACCAGGCTGTTGGTGGAGGGCTCTGAACGACAGATATAGTTCTTCTGAGGACTCTACTGTACCAAAAATGCTCTCTATAGCCTCTATGTACTCACGTGGGCTAGCATCAGGTTGAGTCATACGCACAGCTTGAATGATCTCAAAGGCGGGCCCTTTGAGACTTTCCAGTATCCGACGTCGTTTCTCTTTGTCCGAGCACTCAACTTCCTCTACTAAGAGTGTTGCTTGCTCCAACCAGTTGTCTAAGGTCTCTTCTCCAGTGGGAGTGGGACTGATCCCGGAGAATGTCCGCAGACGTCTGTATGGGTGACTGTCAGGTTGTTTGTTTGTTCTGCTCATAACATCACCAACTGCACGGATGATGTCTTCAGGGTTGCTTTTACTTTCTTTGGTGGGGGAACATAGACCTTGGATGTCCTCCAAGGTTCTCCCTTCACTCTGCAAAAAGGTAAGTAGCTTCTCTTCAAAGTTATCAAGCTGAGGCTCTGTGTAGCAGACAGTTTTCCAACTACTTCCTCCACTTATAGGCATTATCTCAGGTGGGATTTTAGAGGGGTCGATCTCTTCACGACACTCACATAACACCATCAGCGATTGCTGTTGATGGTGAAACATTTTTCCCTCAACTTTAACTCTTCCCCAAGCTTTGATGGTCCCTGCTGTTTCTTCAATGTCTTCTCTTGAAACACCTTCAGGCACTCCATGTAACAGGAAGGCATGCTTTAAATCTATTGATTCTCCTTTGCACCAGTTAATTAGCTCACGTTGTGATGGACTGTTTGCTAGGACTGCCATTGTTGTACTTTACTTTAATTACTTCTAGTTACTGTTAGCACGTTACTTTAAATAAATGCTCTTAAAGTTGTGGGGTCATGTTACTTTTGCTTGTCTAATTCATTTTAGTTTAATATTATCCCAGCGGGGCCTCCATTTATGTAACCCTTGTCCCATGTAGTTAAATAATAAATCTAGAGTGGTTAATACAATAAGACTGGGCCTGGGCTCGTTGTAGGAAACTACAACTTTGATTCATATGTTACTGTTGGATAATTTTAATAAATGACCACCACAACTGTATTTTAAATGTCAAAGTATTCAATCACATATTTATTCAAGAAAATGAAATACTATTCGAATGTATTTTAGGAAAAGAAAACAAATAAACAAATAAAATAAATAAAATCAGATGCACGGGATTCTCCAATTTACAACAATGCAAACTCAATGTACCACACACAATCAAATTAACAAGACACTTTAAATGAGGTTAACCCGTTGCAGGCCTGTTAGTTGAAGCTTGTGTGCGGTGGGGCCTAAAAACTGTACTGGCCGCTTCACTCAGCGTTGAGCTCAAAATAAAAGCACGTGCAATGTGTAAATCAGTACTCACGAAATCCAGGGTGTAATTAGTAGGGGCAGAAAGGGATTGGGGGATGATATTCTCACGAAGATAATGGCAATGGCGGTGGCAATCCAAACACACACGTGGGCAATGGCGGTGGCGAAGTCACAAGGAAGAAAACACAGAAACAGCCATCTGCTGGAAACCCCTCTCTCTCCAACGTCCAGCTCCTTTAAGCATATTATCCAATGAGCCATAATATCAAACACTATTTCATATCGAACTAGCATTAGCTTTGCGTTAACTTAAGTCACAATACAAAACTACGATATGCGGGCACATTAACACAGAATGCTACCGCTAACTAGCACGTCGCTAACCGCGTTACACATCCAGTACTCTTCGTTACTATAACAGTTAGATATAGCACAATGGAGGCATACACATTGTATTCACCTTTTTGCAGGTCACAAAGAAGTTTAAATCAGGACCACGAGTAGTCGACCTCACGATAAAACTGAACTGCTTCCCACACTACGATGCCTCCTCTTAGCTCTCAGTCCGGTCAGGTTTCTTTCTCTACATGTGCTCACTACTCCCCACGCTAACCTGCTGCACTAGTCCCGCCCTTTACACGTTGAGACTTTATTCGGATTGGCTTGTGAAGTTTTAATGCAACCAAAGACAAAACAAATTAAATGATTTACGTGTGACAGGTAAAAGGTTAAGTTAAACATAAACACGGCTTCTTTCTCTTTTATATCCTGAATTCACAAATATTTTAGACTTGATAAACTTAAAGACCTTTATATTAATTTATCTTTTAACTGTAAATAGTTTTATTAAACGTATTATATTTATGCTTTTAACACGCACACATTTTAACCCATTTTATTATTATGAACTCTATTTATTTATGAACATTAAACACAGCATTTTATTATACTGTTAATTATTTTTTATGCTCTGTAACTTGTGGTTTTTGTACAGGGCTACAATTGGATTCCCCAATATTCTCTGGAGTTTTGCGTTCCTGGATGCTGTGGTGATTGTGTAGTCTGAACTATCCAGGTATGCTTTTACCCCGTGGATAGTGTGGACCACAACTGGGTCATTACTATGTTGGCCGTCTTGTCCAGGCATTTGGCGATGGCGCATATAGCTTTTCCACACTCGGGGAGTCCTTTTTCTGGTGGTTCCAGGGCAGAGCTGTGGTAGGCTAGGACATTCCGTTGTCCTCGTTGTTTCTGCCATAGGATTCCGTTGACCACACAGTCTTTTACTGACACATCCAGGTGAAAGGGTTCTTTGTAGTCCGGGGCGGCCAGGGCCGCGACACTATACATGCTTTGTTTTAGCCTGTTGAATGCTTCTTCTGCTTCAGGGGTCCATTCCAAGGGGGCTTTTAGATTTCTGTGTCCTGCTTTGGTGATGAGTTGTCGCAGTGTAGTTGTTTCGCCGGTGTAATCAGGGATGTAGGTCCGGCTATATCCTGTCAGTCCTAGGAATGCTAGCATTTGTCGGACTGTGATTGGCTTTGGATAGGATTTGATCGCGCTTCTGTGACTTTTGCCGATCTCTCTTCTATTCCCTCCTATTACTTTCCCCAAGAAAGTAATCTCTTGTTTCACCAGTTGTAGTTTTGTTTTCTTGAGTTTGTATCCTTTTTGTGCTATTGTTTGCAGCAAGTTTTCAGTTGCCTGTAGGCAAGCTTCCTTTGTTTCAGCTGCCACGAGGAGGTCGTCCACGTATTGTATCAGGACCGTGCCTGAAGGGAGATCCAGGCCTGCAAGGTCCTCCTTGAGGCAGGTGTTGAAGATGGTGGGGGTGCTTCGGAAACCTTGTGGCATCCTTCTGTATGTGTATTGTTGATTTCTATATGTGAAAGCGAAGAATTGTCTTGACTCAGTGGCCAAAGGGATGCAGAAGAATGCATTGGCGAGATCCACCACCGTGAACCATCGATGCTCAGAGCTTACTTGATTTAGGGCCACGTATGGGTTAGGGACTTTCTCCGGGGGGGCTATGGTCCGAATGTTGATGGCCCTCAGGTCATGCACCATCCTCCAGGTCAGCCCATCGGCTTTTCTCACTGGCAGGATCGGTGTGTTCCATTCTGAGGTGGTCTTCTCCAGCACACCTGCTTCCAGCAGGCCCGTTATGGTGTCGTTGATTCCCTCCTCCGCCTCTGGCTTTATCCTGTATTGATGTCGCCATTCCGGGCGATGAGGATTCTTCACGTGCACCACAATGTTGTGCTGCGGGGTGTGTCCCACATCATACGGTCCATTTGCCCACACCGTCTCCTTAATCCGTGTAAGCATGGTGGTCACTTCTGGGTCTTCTGGCTCGTCGCTCTTGGTGGTGTTGTCGATCACCATCCGATGTCCGTCCACTCTTCGGCCGATCGCCTTGTTCGTGGTTCGTGAGGATATTCTCCAGAATTCTGCATCTGGGCTTCTGTGTAGATATTGGTTGTCTGTGGGTTGCCATTCACGGACCTCTTGTGCTCTTTTTACCATTGGTCCGAGTTGTTTGGGTTGGTGGTCTGCGCTGACCAAGAGGGAGACATGAGGGACACTCTCTGGTTTCAGCTGGAACCAGGATAGTTGTTATTCTGTGAGGTCGACTCCTGCCGCCACTCCTTCGGGTCCCAGGTATATATCTCCACATTGTAGGTCCTCCAGCTGTCCATCTTTCTGGTTGTACCATGGTTCATCGTAGGTAGGTCCTGCTCGTGTGTGATGTTGAGCGTGCAGTGTAATGGGTCCAACAGTTCATTGTATTCTCCGATTTCTTGGATCCCCATTTCCCATTCTCGATATGTGCTTTCCAGTCCTGGAGTTGTCTGTGCTGTTCCCGTCAGTTCCTGCCAGTAGATGGTGGTATCTTCGTGAGCTTCTGGCTTTGGGTCGTCTATTAACATGAACATGTGTGCTTCATCTGGGGCGGGTTTGGCGGGGTGGTACAGGGTGATGCCTCCCAAGTTGCAGGCAAGAGTGATTTGTAGGGAACCCATTAGGTCCCTACCTAATAGATTGATGGGGCATTTTGGGGCATATAGGAATGAATGACTTCCTTTCTGTTCTAGTATGTCGAAGTCGAGTGGGATTGTGAGCGGTCGTTCCATGGGTTTCCCAGAGAATCCCATGGTTTTTAGAGAGCGGCGAGAGAGTGGGGGTGTTTTTCCCGCGAGACTTCCGATAGTTGATACGGATGCCCCCGAGTCCACTAGAAACGTGCATCTGTGTCCACCTACGTATGCTTCCACAGTAGGTTGTCCGAGACCCAGTTCCTTTCTCGCCTGCTCGTCCTCTGGGCAGCCCTATTGTAAGAATAACATGGAATTGCCCGCTCTGGGCCGAGCCGTGGGTTCAGTATTCTGATATTGCTGTTGTGACGGGAACCTAGATTGGGCCATGTCGGAGTGGTACTTGGGGCAGCTTTTGATCCAGTGTCCCATTTGGTTGCAATGCATGCATGGAAATTGACGCATTGGCCTGTCTCTTCCTCTTCCGGCTCCTCCTCCTCTGTATGGCTGGTTCTGTCTTTGTTGACCTGATTGTTGCATGGCGACGGCCACGTATGCAGCGTATGCGGTGGGTTCGTTGCCCTGTTGTAGCCACTCTGGAAGTGGGGTCACCTGAGGGACTGCTTCGGGCATTAGGGACATCATGGCCACGTAATCCTGGTCTTCTTCGGCTTTCTTGAGCTGGCGGGTCACCTCCACGTCCTTTTCTATGTTCACCCTGCACATCTGTTTAAATATTTCCCCAATACCTCCGTCGTGGTCTTTCTTTGCTTGCTTCTTTTTGCTTAGGTTGAGGTGGTGAATGAGGTGTTCCATCCACTCTGCCTTTGGTTTGACGCACAGTCCAACCACCGTCTCCAGTCCAGTCTGGGCCTCGGGCGGTAGCCCACCCAAGACCGCCTTTCGGAAGGTGTTGTTTGCCAGGTTGCTTTCGTACGGGCTGCAGTCATTTTTGTCTGCCCAGAGTATTTCGGCTCTCCTTACGTAATCATGGATGGTTTCTTCTGGTTTGATGGCCAGGCCTTGGATCCCCACTGCACTGAGGTCTGGTGGGTATTGTCGTTTGAGGTTATCCCAGAAGGCATTTCGGTAGATGTCGAAGGGTGCTTTGTCTGGCACATGAGTAGTATGGGTCATTCTTTCCAGTTCTATTGTTTTGTCGGAACCGTGGGCTTTTCCGATGATGGCCCTTACATCTCCTATGGCCAGGACGTCACCTGATGTCTCCTCCTCGAACGTCCTGATCCAGGCCGCAGCTCCCGCCGTGATCGAAGGCAAGCGGCGCGCCAGGACGTGCCTTTCTCGGTGTCCTCAACAGGAAAATATTTTCCTGTCCCATGCGTCCGTCATCAGGGGTGCCATCAGGTCGGTGCCGTCTTCGTCTGAGCATTCGTCGTCGGACCGGTTCGGACTGGTATTCTTCGTCTTGGTCTTCCTAGTGCGGCGATCCGTCTTGGTTGTGCGGCTTCTGCCTCGGGTTGCGGGTTGGGAGGCTGATGTTTGTTGATCTTGCTTCGATCCCGAGGTGGCTCCCGCGGGAGTGTCGTTCGTCTTCTGTATGGCCCCCGTACTTGTATCATTGTTTACGGGGTTCTCTTGAATGTATTGTGGGTTTTCACAGTTGTCTTGTCCTTGTCCTTGAATGTTAGGGGAGTTCGAGTTCCCCATGTATCCTTGGTTGGAACAGTTTGGATTTCCTTGTAGATGCTGGATGGGTTGTAGCATTTCCCGCTGTTGTGGTAGTTGTGGATTGTATTGTAGCTGAAGTTGGGGTGCGTAGAGTTGGGTTGAGTCGGGTTGGGGGTTGTGTTGTAGCTGCTGCTGCTGGGTTGAGTTGGGCTGGGGGTTGGGTTGTAGCTGCTGCTGCTGGGTTGTAGCTGCTGCTGCGGCCAGTAGGGTTGGGGGTTGGGTTGTAGCTGCTGCTGTTGATGCTGCTGCTGCTGGGTTGAGTAGGGTTGGGGGTTGGGTTGTAGCTGCTGCTGCTGGGTGCTGGGTTGTAGCTGCTGCTGCGGCCAGTAGGGTTGGGGGTTGGGTTGTAGCTGCTGCTGATGCTGCTGCTGCTGTTGGGTGCCAGGCTGTATGGGGGCTGAGAAGGGTTGGGGGTTGGGTTGCAGCTGCTGTTGATGCTGCTGCTGGGTGCCGGGTTGTAGCTGTCGATGTTGCTGGTTCTGGGCTGGGTAGGATTGGGTGTTGGGTTGTAGCTGCTGCTGCTGCTGCTGGGTGCCGGGCTGTAAGGGGGCTGAGAAGGGTTGGGGGTTGGGTTGCAGCTGCTGCTGATGCTGCTGGGTGCCGGGCTGTAAGGGGGCTGAGAAGGGTTGGGGGTTGGGTTGCAGCTGCTGCTGATGATGCTGGTGCTGGGCTGGGTAGGATTGGGGCATGGCGACGTTCGTTGCGCCCGGAGGGTGGTCCGCTTCTCGACCAATTATGGCACCCGGGCCGCTCCTCCCTTTTATCACGTGGTCGGTCCCGTCCTTTGGCCCCTTCTTCGAGTCATACTCAACACCACCGTAATCCTGACATTCTCCTGCGAACGACGGTGGGGGTTGATCGTTGTACGAGATTTCCACAGGCCCCTTCTCTATGTGGAGCATTGGGAATTCGAGGGCAGGTCCTTTGAAATCTCGAGGCGCCGGGTGGTCATAGCAGCCGTATGGTGGTGGGGCCTTTGTATTGTTTGGGAAAGGCAGGTTTTCTTCGAGGCTGGGGTAGGTGTTGTTGCGGAGGCTGGTGTTGTCCTCTCCACATGACGTCTCTTTGTCCCCAACGTCTGCTCCGTCTAGGGTGAGTGGGGCCGCACGCTCCTCGACGTGAGGTGGTGCAGGCAGCCCTTTCAACATAGTCTTCTCTTGGCAGGGAAGGTCGGTTGGTCGCCCTTCCCTCTTCTGTGCTTCCATGTTTATTGCCGCATTGTAGGCGTTGAGTAGGGCGTAGGTGTACCTCTCCCTCTTCTTCCTGTAGTCGACTGAATCCGCGTCTCGTACCTTCTTCGTGTTTGCGCGTCTCGTCGCAGCCCATTCGCTCTCCTTCAGGGTGAATTCCCAGGCCGCTGTTGTAAGGCCGGTGGTGACCTTCACGCCAACAGCCCAAACTCCAACTCGTTCCCACTCCTTTCTGTACTTTTCTTCTCGCGCAGCCCAATTTTTCTGTTGTTCAGTGGACAACGCTTTGTCCTTCAGGGCGTTCGCTGCCAAATACCTGGCTACTGCCGCCCTCATCTGGGCCGGGGTATCTGGGTAAGGTCTTGCTGCTGTTAGGCGAGGTTGCACATCGAGCGAGGCCATGATGTTTGGAAAGGCGCGTCTGCTGGGGCTAGGCGTGGGTGAGCAGTTGGGGGCCGCTGTCTGGTGTTGCGGCAGGAGTGCTGCAGGCGTTGTTTGGGCCAGCAGGGGGAGGCGTTGAGGGTACTGGATAGGCGCCGCTGCAGACCAGCAGGGGTAGGCGTAGAGGTAGATGGGGGTTGGCCAGCAGGTAGAGGCGTCGAGGTAGATGAGGGTTGGCCAGCAGGGGGAGGCGTAGAGGTAGATGCCGGCGTTGGCCAGCCAGGGGAGCGTTGAGGCAGGTACCGGGGTTGGTCTTTAGGGGGAGGCGTAGAGGTGGGGGAGGTGGTCGCGGCTCAGGGGCTGCGAAGTACTAAGAGTATGACGTTTTTTTGGAATTCACAACTTATTTATCGATAAAGAAACTTTTCTTGATTTCTATCTGAACGACAAAAGGCTGTGATAACCTATAGCCAACACTTAAATGACCAAGCACACACTATTCGCACGTCGCGCTGTGAGTGTATCCGTCAATAAACAAGTACTCAATGGGATGGGGACGGGGTTCGCACTCCAGGGCCTGCGGAGAGAGATGAAAAGAGTGGGAAGGGGGGTTTACGATCGGATTTGGGATACAGGGACAAAGGGTGGGGACTGGGGAGGGGGGTGAGTTTACGATAGGATTCGGGAGATTGGGACAAAAGGATGGGGACGGGGGACGGGGGGACGGGGGGACGGGGGGGACGGGACGGGGGGTCTGACGACCGGATCCGTATAGACAGGGACAAAAGGGTTGGGGTTATCTGTAGAGACAGAGACAGGTTATCAAAGGAGTTTACGACTGGATCTGGAGAGACAGAGACAAGAGGGTTGGGGTTATCAAAGGAGTTTACGACTGGATCTGGAGAGACAGAGACAAAAGGGTTGGGGTTATCAAAGGAGTTTACGACTGGATCTGGAGAGACAGAGACAAAAGGTGGGTAGGGTAGTGAGTTTATGATAGGAGAGACAGAGATTGGGACAAAAGGATGGGGTTATCAAAGGAGTTTTCTAGGGAATGGGAGAAAAAGTACAACAACTATTCGAGTTGTTCCAGTCCTACCGGACTGCGCAACCAGGCCACAAGATGGCACCGGCGCCGAGAGAGATCTGCTTTTGCCCAGGTCAGAGGTCATGCAGTCTTAACAAAAGACTGACCATACATCCCCTACCGACTTGCAGGAGAGAGAGAGAGAGAGAGAGAGAGAGAGAGAGAGAGAGAGAGAGAGAGAGAGAGAGAGGGATAGAGAGAGAGAGAAAGAGAATGTAACACTTTAGCTGGGCCCCCTGTTGCTCTTGAGCAATGGCGGTTGTTTCAAAAGAGGGCTCTGACTATAACGACTGTGAAGGTATGAACAAAGGAAACGCACGTTTCCAAGACGCGTTGTCCCTTTAAATCGTACACCACGTGGTACATCCAAAATGCTGTAGAAACAAACTAGTTTTGACCTAGGTAGCAATGGCCAAACGCACTGTATTCGATCTCTATAAGAAGTATGAGATTCCTGCAAGTTTGTCCCCACAGCGGGTTAGCGAAGCACTCAAAACAGATGGGTTAAAAACTGCGCATGTGTGCCTCTACGGCTGCGTTATATACTATACAAACTTTTCAATGAACCGGGCCTGGAAGAATCAAACCCATTCAAACTCCACAGCAAACAAAGCTACGCCACCGGTTTTATGCAAGTAAGCTAGATTAACGTTAATATTTGACCTTTTTTACCCCACCGTAAGGGTTCAAACGTTTTCTGGTCGGTTATAAATATCTTTTGTACAGGCTTAACATCCGTACATTCTTCACACAACACAAAAACCACAGGTATTATTTCTCCCACGCGGTACAAACATTAGAATCTAGACGGGATCGGATAATGTCTATCTACGAAACCATATAAAATACACTCCTAGCCCTTTGCTCCGTGAGTTCGTTATTTAATTTCAATCTGTTAGCGTATCCGAGGCCGTTTATCTAACCGGCTGTATGAATTTAAACCAGTCCGAGACCACACGTCCTCTCAACCAGTCGAAGGCAGTACAAGCTATTCACCTAAATGTGACTATATCTAACTATACAGAGTTCAGTCATGGACAACAGGTTCTGTTTACCTTTCTTGTGGCGCCTGTAAGTAGCATGTACTGCTTTCCGAACGGCCTCGCGGTCGCTAGTCTCGGTCCGGGACTTTCCAAGAACGTCGGGGTCAACCAATTGCAGAGTTCTTCAGGAAAGTGATCGAATCCAAAGGAATAGCTTTAAAGAGACTTTATTTTGTATAAAGTATTTTCGGTATGGTAAACTGATACTCTGAAGCAAAGAGAGATTGAAGATGTATTCTAAACACGTGCTGAGCGACTCCTAGCTGATCAATAAACCTAACCCCTGTCCAAGAGAGCTACCGGGAGTTTCTGAAGTCAATGTGGGTCTGTAGGTTGTTAGGGTCCGATCAGCGCGGTTCGGAAGTAGTAGGGGGGAGCCGATGTAAGATAATCTTCAGTACTTTCTCGCCTGGTCTGTGATGCTGCCTTCTGTGGCTAAAGTATTTATTACAGTCTTCAGTAAGGTCTTGCTCCCCTTGTGGCTATGTATGATATTTACGGCTTATATGTTTGGTCCTGCATCATTGGGTCCATGTGTGGGTAGCTTAGATTCTTAAAATACGTAACAGCACCATATGCATTGCACCCCCCCATTCGCAGATCCGGCTTCTCTTAAATTTTGATTGCAAAAAATGCTCGTTCCAGGGTGGGGGCCGGAGATTAATGTAATATCAAGTGAGCCCAAAGACCCATTTTGCCATCAGAGGGGAGAGGCGCGGTGAATGGAAGCATCTCTCTCTCTCTCTCTCTCTCTCTCTCTCTGTGCGTGCGCACAAAATTCTGGAGGATATCAACTATATTAATGCAGCCTCTATTCTCTAGTCTCAATATGTTCTGAGCAGTTCTTGTTTACCCTGAGGCAGACCAGATTAATACTGTATAATACCCAGAATCCCTTGCTGTGGCTCCTCTCTGCTCCCACGTGTAATGCTTTCTGCTGATCTCCTCTCCCCCTGCCCTCTCTCTTCCCTCCTCACTTTTTGTGCTCCATCTCCCCTTGCACTCTCTCTCTTGACCTCTCCCTTTCTTTACTATACTTTCTCACTTTCTTGCTCTATCTTCTTTGTGCTCTCTATTTCCCTCTCCCTTACCCTATCGCTCTCTTTCCCTCCCTTGTGTTTGTCTATCCCTTTCTCTTGCTTCGTTTCTCTGTTTCTCTTCGTCTGTCTCTTTCGCGCTCTGTCTCTTCTCTCTGTCTCTCTGTCACTGAGTCTCTCCGTCTCTCTTTCAGTCTCTGTTTCTCTTCATCTCGGTCTGTCTCCGTTTCTCTCTTTTTGTCTCTTGCTTTCTGTTTCTCTTTGTCTGTCCGTCTCTCTGTCCGTCTCTCTCTCTCTCTCTCTCTCTCTCTCTCTCTCTCTCTCTCTCTCTCTCTCTCTCTCTCTCTCTCTCTCTCATACTATAAAAAGTGACAGTATCTTCTATAAACAGATAAATTACCGATAAATTAAAGTGTGCAATAGTGCAAATATTGTGGAAAGAGTGAGTCCAGGGGGTTTGAGGTCCTTCTCTCATAACAAAAGGTGACCCTACAGGAAAGCCTTCAAACAGTGTTGACAATGAAACCAAATATTTCAACAAGACCTTCCAAGCTTTGTGATGACGCCCCGAAAACAAAAATACATGGAGGAAATTTAACCACAATTTAACATCCATGAAGCCTCTTGACATTCCAGGTGATGACAGATTTATAAAGACACGGAACAAACAAAGATAAATAGTGATTATGTCGCGGAAGGCGACTAGGGGGAAAACTACATGAATGGCAAGGACAGTTGATTCCCCCCAGATACCGAACAATAGACTCTGGCTAGAGCCGATATTCCCTGCCCCTAGGGGCACTGTGGGTTGGGGTATACGTTGTGTTCCCTCTCTTGTACACAGACTAAGACGGACCAGGATATAAAAGGGGCCAAGGCATTGAGTTCGGGGCGCCTCACCCTGAGAACAGGAGTACCGATCACTGGACGCCGGCAGACGCAACGATTATCGCGGACCCACCACTACCGGAGACTACTGCACGACCAGACCTCGCCACACCAAGAAGGACCACTCGGACGTTCTACAGTTCCCGACAACGCCTCTTAGTCCCGTTGGAAAGGGACGTAACATAGCCGTAAGCTTGCCTGAATCGGATTCCGAGAACGTCCACACCACCCTGAAGCATTGTTTTTGTCCTGTCTGTTCCACCTAGAAGTCACCCTCCGTTCCGGGCGATCTTCTAGCCTGCTCGGCCTCCGTGAGCAGCGAAGGACGGACGGAACCCTACACCACGTCGCACAGCAGTGTTTGTGTTTGTTTGTTTTCCAACTCGCCGTTCGAGGGACTAGTTTGGCGCGAGTTGGAACGGACGATTTTAGACTTTACTATTTGTTGTTTGTTGGTTTTAGATATATATATATATATATATATATAGCATATTTTATCTTTTGAGTCCATCCTACATGTGTGGAATTCCTATCGTATAGGGGGGGTAGTAGTATGGCGAGCACTGCGTAATACTAGCCCTATTGGTTCAGCGAGCCCCTGGTTTTTCCCTAATCAAGTGTGGTGGTGATGATTATGCATGAATAGTGTAACTGTCATCATTAAAAGGTTTCTGTAATTTATTTATTATTTTCATATTATAAGACATAAGGAAATTCATTTTTGTTTATATTAGTAATTCAATAATTGTGTTCGTTATTCGGGTTTAAAATTGTATTCAAATAGTTTGTTGAATGACGTCACTTGTAAGGCTGATGTTTTAGACTAATGACTAACTGATGTTTCAGTTAGTCAGTTAGAGATGCGGCATGAGAGAAGGTGAACAGCTTGTGATACGCATCGCCGAAAATAATCTAGTTTCAAAGTCCCTGTAAATAGCATGCAGCCAACGAGGTATGTTTTTTGTTGTTTCCCTGTATTTTGTTTTGCTTGTTTGGCTCTTTGTGTGCCGTGTAATTTATGATTTTATGTAAAGCTTATGCCGTGATTTCTGTTGTACTGTGTATGTATTCATCTATAGTTTTCACGGTGGAGTTGGAGTAAAAGGCTACAATAAAACCCGTCAAAGGAAACCATTGGTGTCTACCGAATGCTGTTAGAGGGAATTACAGTGAAAACTCGGACTGTTCATCGACGCGAGTGGCAGTTCAACGAAGGAGCGCAAGAAAAGGATACGGAGCCGCGATCAACGGACATCTCTAACTGACAGATGAGGACCGTTAAGGCACACGGAGCCGCGATCAACGGACATCTCTAACTGACAGATGAGTGACCGTTAAGGCACACGGAGCCGCGTTCAACGGACATCTCTAACTGACAGATGAGTGACAAGCACGCGCTATTCACATGCGCAGAGGAAAGAAGAGATACGCAGATATAAAAGAGCTAAATCTTCAATGCAAAGGCAAAAAATAATTTTGACACTAAGTTAAGAGTGATCTAAGAAAATTAATGCTTTTGTATAGGATTTGGTTATTATTTACGTGAATAAGAGCTGTGTTAAGTGAATGTTTTTTCTTATGCTGTATGGAAGCATTTAAGTGCCAAAGTTAAAGGGCAACTACAGTTCTCATTGAATTTTTGTGTTTCAACTAAGAGTGTGTTGTAGCTACATCAAAGTTTTATTCTGCATTTGATGCTTTGGGTAATTTATAGAGGTTTACATATTGTTTGCATTTAAGGGTGACCTCCAAAGTTATTTGATTTATGGCAAGATATACACAACTAAAGTGATGTTTACATTCACGCTTTATTTTCAAAAGTGAGTCAACTTAAATAAGTGATTTAAACAATGACAGAGCCAAGTGAGTCAACTTAAATAAGTGATTTAACCAATGACAGAGCCAAGTGAGTCAACAGTTCATAGCTTAGACTCCCAAGATAAACCTGAAGTAGGCCTTCCTGAAGCCCAGCATGATGAAGCGCCAAAGCTAAGACAAAGTTCAAGAATCAGATCTCTCACAGAAAAAGGCAAAGAAATGCAAGAAGAAAAATGTAAAGGGCTTCAACAAAAATTTAACTACACTTATGATAAATGGAAAACACAAGCAAAATTAGCCAAGAAGTCATTGTCACAATTAAAGGACCGTCTATCTGAAGAGTTGCTCAAGGATATCATTGGTGATATCGCAGGTTTTTCAGCAGATGTCCAGCTAATTTATGATGAGCTGCGCAATGTCTCAACTCCGGATCAAGACACGCGCAGAAAAGTGGATCTGTGTGTAGAGATCTCCAACTTTATTGTAAGCAAAGCCTCAAGTCGACTCGATGGAGAAGCCAAGGAAGCAGAAGAAGTCAAATGGCCAGAAGCAGGCTCTCTCTTTGGTACAAGCTCCTCTAAGTCAGGTTCTTTCACCACTGAGTTAAAAGTTCCCTCAATCAACTCCTCCAGGTCCTCTATAAAACGCCAAGAAGCTGCCGCAGAGGCTGCCGCAAGCGAAGCTGTTCTGAAAGTGTTAAAAGAACAAGAAAAGGAACAGCAGGAAATACAGTGTCTAGAAGCAGAAGTTAAAAGGAAGATATCTGATGAACAGGCAGCAATTGTTAAGCGCAGCTTAGAGCGAGAGGCAGAGGAAATAAAAATCAAAGCCCAGCTAGAAGAGGAGCATGGAGCTCTTCTTAGAGCTCTGGAAGAAAAGAGGAGAAAAGTGCAGAAGTTGGAGGCAGTCAAGAATCTCAATGCAGCAAGAGCCAGAATGCAGGTGTATGATCAACCAAGGGCCGCAGAAGAAGAGCAAATGGACACATTGGGACAGCAACTGGTAGCAGACAACCCAGTTATTCCACCTTCAAATCGTGTGTCCATGCAAAAGTCTCCCATACAAAGTGCGAGTACCGGCTTAAATGAAAGTACAGCAGAGCTTGTCAAGGTGCTAGCAGATGCTCTGAGCGCTAACAGAGTTCCCATCCCTGAACCTTCAATATTCAGCGGAGATCCACTGAAGTACAACGACTGGAAACTTTCATTTCAAACACTTATTGGCCACAAGAACATTGAAGATAAGGAGAAAATATACTACCTCCGTCAGTACGTAAGTGGACTAGCTAAGAAAGCAATCGATGGCTATTTCCTACTTGGAACTGAGTCGGCCTACGCTAGTGCATGGAAGATTCTGGAAGAGCGATATGGAAACCCATTCACAGTTGCAATGGCTTACAGAGACAAGCTACAAGCATGGCCCAAGATAGGATCTAAAGACAACTTTGAACTCAGAGAGTTTGTAGATTTTCTACGAAGTTGCGAGGCTGCCATGGTCCATATAAAAGCACTGGAAATATTGAATGACTGTAATGAAAACAGGAGAATTCTTTCAAAGTTACCGGATTGGTTAACAGCAGGATGGAACCGGAAGGTTGTTGATGAAGAAGAGGATAGAAACCAATTCCCTTCATTCAGCCAGTTCGTAAAATTTCTGACAAGGGAAGTAAAAATCGCCTGTAACCCTGTTACGTCACTGAAACAAGCTGAGCCTGAAAAGTCCCAAAGACAACACAGTGTCGGAGCAAAGACACTGACCACAAGTTCGAATGAAAGGTTTGTCATCATGATGTGTCTTTTCTGTAAGAAGAACGGACATACTTTGCACAAATGCAGGAACTTCAGGGATAAACCAATTTCAGATCGAATCAAATTTATTCAAGCTGAAAATCTGTGCTTTGGTTGTCTGAAGTTAGGTCACCACTCAAAGAGCTGCAACAGTAGGAGTGTTTGCGACGTGTGCTCCATGCGACATCCAACCTGTCTGCATGAGGAGCGATCTAAAGAGCAACAAACACAACCACGCACTGAAAGAAATCCAAGTAACGAAAAGCCCAGACCAAGTCAAGAGTGGAACAATGAAAGTACTCAATCAACACAACACCAAGGGGTATTCACAGCTTCTACTGCCAACAGAGTGCTATTTCATGAACCGAACATGCAAACAGCGGCAATAATTCCTGTTTGGCTTTCAGCAACAACCCAACCAGCACGAGAAATCCTTGTATATGCTCTGTTGGATTCGCAAAGCGACACAACCTTCGCCTTGAGTGAAGTAGTGGAAGCCTTGGAAGTAACCAAAGAACAAGTCAATCTGAAGCTTTCTACAATGAGCTCAAAAACAACAGTAGTAAGCTCTCAAAAAGTGAACAACCTCCAAGTTCGAGAGTTTTTCTCTGGTAAGAAGATTGCCCTACCACCAGTCTACACCCGGGAATTTATTCCAGCCAACAGAACTCACATACCAACTGATGAAACCGCCAAGTCCTGGTCCCATTTAGAGCACCTTCAAGGAGAGATTGCACCTCTGCAAGACTGTGAAGTAGGTTTGCTCATTGGGTACAACTGCTCACAAGCCTTACTTCCAAGGGAAGTTGTTCCTGGCAAGGATAACCATCCTTACGCACAGCGTACAGACCTTGGATGGAGCATTATTGGCCACGGGAATCTCTATGTGGACTACGGTGACAACATTGGAGTGAGCCATCACATAATAGTGAGAGAAGTAACACCAACTTTGGAGCCCTCGGTCAACCTCCGAACTGAAGTGCATTATGTGAGCCGTACCAAAGTCAAGGAAATTTCTCCTTCAGACATCATCAGAGTCTTAGAAACAGATTTCTCAGAGAGAACACAAGAAGATGATCCTGTCTCCCAAGAAGATCTCAAATTTCTGTCAAAGTTGAGCAAAACCATCACACAGAATGACACTGGTCATTATGAGATGCCATTGCCGTTCAAGGTAGAACGTCCAAAGTTGCTAAACAACAAGTCATGTGCAGTCCACAGACTTAATTGTCTTGAGAGGAGACTGAAGAAAGATCCTAAGTACTGCAAAGACTATGTTAACTTCATGGATGATGTCATTTCACGTGGTGATGCAGAGAAGGTACCTTTGGAAGAAATAGACAGTGATCAGGCCTGGTATATCCCACATCATGGGGTCTATCATCCGCATAAACCTGGAAAAATACGTGTAGTATTTGACTGCTCTGCTAAGTTTCAAGACACCTCTCTGAACGACCACCTTCTTACCGGGCCTGACTTGACCAACACCCTGGTAGGTGTCCTGTGCCGCTTTCGGAAGGGTTCGATTGCCGTCATGTGCGACATCGAAAGGATGTTTCACCAGTTTCATGTGAAGAAGGAAGACCAAGATTATTTAAGATTCCTATGGTGGGAGAATGGCAACCTTGAAAATATACCATCAGTTTACAGGATGAAAGTACACTTGTTTGGAGCAGCATCGTCTCCTGGTTGCGCCAACTTTGGCTTGAAACATCTGGCAGCACAAGGGAAAGGGCAATTCAGTGAAGAGGCTGTACGCTTCATTCAAAGAAATTTCTATGTCGACGATGGTCTGATGAGCGTTCAAACTGAAAAGGAAGCCATTCAACTTGTGAAAGAATCAAGAGAACTTTGCCACACAGGCAAGTTGAGACTCCACAAATTTGTTTCCAACTGTGAGAATGTGTTGTCAACCATCCCAGAAGAGGAATGCACCACAGACAAAGATCAAGACATGGCCTTGAGTCTACCTCATATGGAAAGAGCTCTTGGCGTGGAGTGGTGTATCACCTCCGATTCTTTTAAATTCAGAGTGGACATAAAACCTAAGCCATTCACAAGAAGGGGTGTGCTTTCTATGGTAGCTTCTGTTTACGATCCCTTGGGATTCATCGCACCTTTTGTCCTCTTGGGGAAACAAGTTCTCCAGCAGATGTGCAGAGAGAAGATAAGCTGGGATGATGAAATTCCTGAAAACTTAAGACCTCGTGGATCGTGGATCAGAAACTTACCTCAACTAGCTGAAATGCAAATCAAAAGATGCTTCTTACCTTCAAGTTTCGGCAATGTCAAAAGGTATGAGCTTCACCAGAGCCATTAGCGAATCCGACGACGTCCATTGCTGTCTGGTAATGGGAAAGGCGAGAGTTACGCCTACCAGCGTCACAACTATACCACGACTAGAACTCACAGCAGCAGTTGTTTCAGTTCGAACCAGCGACATGCTTCGAAATGAACTTGAAATCCAAGATCTGCAAGAGTTCTTTTGGACCGATTCCACAGTTGTCCTGGGCTACATCAGTAATGATGCAAAAAGGTTCCAAGTGTTTGTAGCGAATCGCATACAGAGGATTAAGGCAAGCACAAAACCTGAACAATGGGCTTATGTAGCTTCTGAAGACAACCCGGCCGATCATGCCTCTCGAGGTTTGACAGCTGAGCAGCTGAAGACTTCAAACTGGTTCACCGGACCAAAGTTTCTTTGGCAACTCAAACTTCCTAACAGAGAATGCAAGGTAGAAGAGATAAAGGAAGACGATCCTGAACTTCGCAAGGCTCTAGTGTGTAACACTCAGACAAAAGAAGACAGATCATTATTGGATCGCCTACAGAAGTTCTCTGATTGGAAAAGAGCAGTAAGAGCAGTTGCCAGATTGAAGCGGAAAGTCAAGGAACACAAAGGTCTGAAGCAAAGAACGAACGAAAGCACAAGCCTAGAAGAAAGGGAAGAAGCAGAACAAACAATCGTCAAACTAGTTCAAGAACAAGCATTCTCAGATGAGATAAAGCGCTTGGAAGCAAAGGGAGAAGTTCTCATGTCCAAAGACAGTAAGCTGTACAAGTTGAGTCCATTCTTGGATGCAGAAGGTATTCTAAGGGTGGGAGGACGTCTCAGTCAAGCCACGTTACATCCACACGTGAAGCATCCGGCTATACTCCCTAGTAAAGGTCACATATCAGCTTTACTCATCAAGCACTTTCATGAGAAGGTTTATCATCAAGGACGTGGAATGACGATAAACGAACTGCGAGCTAATGGATGGTGGATCATTGGATGTTCCAGTGCAGTCTCATCACACCTATTCAGATGTGTTAAGTGCAGAAAGTACAGAAGGCGTACTGAAGAACAGAAAATGGGTGACTTACCACAGGATAGGATGGAGGCAGCACTACCTTTCACTTACTCCGGCATAGACTGTTTTGGACCGATCTATGTTAAGGAAGGACGTAAAGAGCTCAAAAGGTATGGTCTTTTACTCACCTGTCTATGTTCAAGAGCTATACACATAGAGGTCATTGATGACATGACGACTGACGCATTCATTAATGCACTAAGAGCATTCATTGCCATCAGAGGAAATGTTCGCCAGCTAAGATGTGACCAAGGAACCAATTTTGTCGGTGCAAGAAGAGAGTTTGCAGGACTCGTGAAAGGAATGGACACAGAAAAGGTCAAGGATCTAGGGTGTGAATTTCTTATGAATCCCCCAGCAGCAAGTCATATGGGTGGCGCCTGGGAGAGGCAAATAAGAAGTGTAAGAAGTGTTCTGACAGTTATTCTCGACCAGTCGTCAAAAAGGCTTGATAGCGCCTCCCTAAGGACCTTCCTGTATGAGGTTATGGCCATCATTAACAGCAGACCTCTTACTACTGAACATTTGAATGACCCATCCGGACCCGAACCTTTAACCCCAAACCATATCCTTACCATGAAGCCAACTGTTATTCTACCCCCACCCGGACAATTTATCAAAGAAGATCTTTATCTTCAGAAGAGGTGGCGTCGAGTCCAGTATTTGGCCAATGAGTTTTGGGTTTGTTGGAAGAAAGTATACCTATTGAGCTTGCAACCAAGACAAAAATGGCAAAAGAAGAGAAGAGACTCAAAGGTCAACGACATTGTCCTTCTACAAGATGATCTGGCACCACGCAATGAGTGGAAGTTAGCCCGTGTCACAGAAGTCTATCCAGGGTTAGACAGTAAAGTCAGAAAGCTAAGATTGTTGGTTAGCGACACCACATTTGACAAAAAGGGGAAACCTACAGTTAAAACGGTGTTTCTTGAGAGACCAATACATAAGGTTGTTACTCTGCTTGAGGCAGACTAGAGTGTTAATGTTTGCTTGACATTTCATGAGGAAGGGTTGACTTGCTGTTAATTTTTAAAACCAGAACTATTTCATTTGTATATTAAAGTTTGACAAAAATATTTAGTTTAGAGAAATCCCACATTACTGGTTTGTGTGATTTGGTGGGAGTGTAACTGTCATCATTAAAAGGTTTCTGTAATTTATTTATTATTTTCATATTATAAGACATAAGGAAATTCATTTTTGTTTATATTAGTAATTCAATAATTGTGTTCGTTATTCGGGTTTAAAATTGTATTCAAATAGTTTGTTGAATGACGTCACTTGTAAGGCTGATGTTTTAGACTAATGACTAACTGATGTTTCAGTTAGTCAGTTAGAGATGCGGCATGAGAGAAGGTGAACAGCTTGTGATACGCATCGCCGAAAAGAATCTAGTTTCAAAGTCCCTGTAAATAGCATGCAGCCAACGAGGTATGTTTTTTGTTGTTTCCCTGTATTTTGTTTTGCTTGTTTGGCTCTTTGTGTGCCGTGTAATTTATGATTTTATGTAAAGCTTATGCCGTGATTTCTGTTGTACTGTGTATGTATTCATCTATAGTTTTCACGGTGGAGTTGGAGTAAAAGGCTACAATAAAACCCGTCAAAGGAAACCATTGGTGTCTACCGAATGCTGTTAGAGGGAATTACAAATAGGTTGGTCCCCCCTCACGTGTGTTCAGTGTGTGCAGTGTTCAGTGTGTGCTGTGTGCAGCATTTTACAGGTTTGCAGTGTGTCCAGTGAGGGCAGGGTGTGCAGTGTACTGAAGTGGGCTCGACATAGTAGTATGGTAATATCGTAGCACCAGTCTACCCCCTGGCTTAGAGCCATTCCTTCTCCCCCTCCCACATACGTGATAGACTCAATCTTACAGAGTGGCATGTGATTGTGCTAATAAAGTATATTTGTTTATAATTGATCCATTGGCTGCTGTTGTGGTATTTGGGGGATTCCTAGTAGGAGGTTTGCGCGACATCTCCTTTGGCGTTGTCGGTAGGATCCCCCAATTCATCACAACAACATGTCAGTAGACGGTCGTGCTGAGTCCGAAAAGCGTCCAGGGGGTAGCCTAGAGCAGGGGTCTGTTAGACCACGAATGAACACAGTGATGATGCCATGGTTTATGAGCTCCTCTTGGGTCCCTAAGTTCACAGGCGAGGACGACAGTCTTCCATTTAGCAAATGGCATCCTAAAGTAAGGTCCTACCTCAGAGCGCAGGGACTAGACCATAGTCAGACAGTAGACTTTGTGTTAGATGCGCTAGAAGGGAAAGCTCACCGACAAGTCATGTTGCTTCCCCCCGAACGGAGACAGTCAGAGGAAACTATTCTGGCGGAGTTGAGTAAAATATACGGAGACACTAGGACATCATCCAGCGTCCCTGCAGATTTCTTTGCCTGTAGACAAGAACAGGGGGAGGGAGTGGAAACTTTCACGTTGCGTCTTTGTGAATGTTTCTCCAGATGGCAGAGGTGCTCCCCCGACACCACAGGCCCTCGAGATGAGGTCCTGAAGGATCACTTCGCTAAGGGCCTAAGGGAGGGCCCACTGAAGATCGAGCTGGAGCGACATGGCCGACGTAACCCCACGGTGACCTTTGAAGCTCTCTGCACAGAGGCTGAGGCAGTGAAGAAGGAGACAACCAGGAGGGAAACGCTGGCTTGCAGGGCCTATATGGCCCCCACCATCACACCCTCACACCAGGGATCCATCCCTCCATCGGAGTGGGACCAGCTGAAGGACGCTCTCCGCGCTGAGCTGAAACAGGAGATACAAAGCCAGGTGTCTCTCTTGGGCAAGACCATCGCAGATGAGATACGCAGCCAGTTACAGCAGGAACCATCCCTGGCCCCTCGAAGTAACTACCAGCCACCCCGGGGAGGACAACCGACGGGACGAGAGACCCGAACGTTCCAGTGGGACGACCAAGGGCGCCCCCTATGTGCTGAGTGTGGAGCCGCTGGCCACGTTCAACGCTACTGCCCACAACGACGCTCCAACCGGTCGGGTTTTCCTGCTCCTCGGCCACTGTAGGGCAGGTGACCGAAGAGGGTAGCCCCAGCGAGACCCTACACAAGCCCTCCTTGGTGGGCCAATGCCCCGAAGTGGAGCTGACGATCCACGGGGTGAAAATTCCCTGCGTTTTGGATACGGGTTCCCAAGTAACCCTGTTTAGTTACTCCTTATTTCAGCGCTGCGTGGCTCCAGATCTGCTACAAAACCCGGACAGAATCCCCTGGCTAACCCTCAAAGCCGCCAACGGACTGCGGATCCCCTACATAGGATATGCAGTCTTAGACTTTGCTGTTGGAGGGATCGAGGTCAAGAACAAAGGGATAGTGATTGTAGAGGACAGCTGTATGGGCACCGAGTATGGCCTTCTAGGGATGAATGTGATCAAAGACTGTTGGGAGAAGCTTTTCCTAAATGGCCATCCTGGGGAAATGGTGTTCTAGTCTACCGTACCCCAAGCCTCGGTCAAGGCGCTGGACAAGGCTTTTGCCATATGCAAAAGGATCCAGGCCCCAGAAGAGCCCCTCCAAGTAATGGCGAGGCTGACTCAGCAGAGCCCCATCTCCATTCCCCCACGCACCGAGATGATCGTCTGGACCGTTGTTCCCCATGTAGCTGGCTCCCCTGACCACCTCGTTCTGGTGGAAAACCTCCCAGACGATACCGGAGCCGAGGAACGCGGTTGGCGAGTGGCCCGGACCTTGACCTGGGCACGAGGAGGTAAAGTCCCAGTACGTATCTGTAATCCCCAACTGTTCCCTGTGCTTCTCCCCCACCGACATGCGTTGGCAACCGTTACTTCGGTTGACCCCTCAGACGTCCAGGGGCGGAACCATTTGGTGCTACGAGGCTCGAACCCAGGAGTGGTGGAGGTGGACGTGCGGCCCGTATGCGAGGGCCCAGCGAGAGAGACACCACCGCATGGCGGGGAGAGCACTGAACTTCTTCCAGGGCAGTCGGAACAGTTCTCTGGCTTGCTACGGAAGTGGCCAGGGGTGTTTGCTGCCCACGAGGAGGACTTTGGTTTTACCACGGCCGTGCAACATCGTATCCCTACCGGCACGGCACCCCCCATCCGGGAAAGGTATAGACCTGTTCCACCCACATTGTACCCTGAACTGCGCGGACTGCTGAAGGGTATGTTGGACAGTGGTGTGATTCAAGAGAGTTCAAGTCCCTGGGCCGCCGCAATAGTCCTTGTTAAGAAAAAAGATGGCTCATGGCGCTTCTGTGTAGACTATCGGAGACTTAACGCGGTGACTCATAAAGATTTGTTTCCCCTCCCTAGGATTGAGGAGTCCCTGACGGGCCTCCACCAGGCGGAATGGTACTCAACGCTGGCCTTAGCCAGTGGGTACTGGCAGGTCGGGGTGGCACCCCCTGACCAGGAGAAAACTGCATTTGTCACCCCACTGGGCCTGTATGAGTTCTCCCGGATGCCCTTTGGTTTGTGTAACGCCCCTGCTACATTCCAGCGACTGATGCAACGTTGCCTAGGGGACAAGGTACACGACCATCTGCTGATATACCTGGACGATGTCATAATTTACTCCCCTGACTTTGAGACTCACCTGCGACACCTGGAGCAGGTTTTTGAACGCCTCCAAAGCCACGGCCTTAAGCTGTAGCCCAAGAAATGCCAGTTCTTTCAGCGACAGGTCCTCTACCTGGGGCATGTTGTAAGTGGCCGAGGAGTGGCCACCGATCCCGAGAAGACGAGAGCTGTCCAAGATTGGCCTGTCCCCACCACTGTCAAACAGGTACGCTCCTTCCTGGGCTTTGTAGGGTATTATAGGAGATTTATCGCTTCCTTCTCAAAGGTCGCCGCCCCCCTCCATCGCCTTCTCCAAGGGACCGCCAGCCGCTCCTCGGCACCAGTAACGTGGACCGCAGAGTGTCAAACTGCTTTTGAGTTCTTGAAGCAACGGTTGCTTGGTGCACCCATTCTGGCCTTTGCTTATTTCAATCTACCCTTTAAGCTATACACTGATGCCAGTCTGGACGGCTTGGGTGCAGTCCTAGCCCAGGTGCAGGAGGGCAAGGAACGAGTGATAGCTTATGCGAGCCGAAGTCTGGTTCCGGCCGAACGCAACGACCAGAACTACAGCTCCTTTAAGTTGGAGCTACTCGGTATGAAATGGGCTATAACAGAAAAATTTAAAGATTACCTTTGGGGCGCAACGTTTACCGTGTTCACTGACAACAACCCGTTAGTACACCTTGACACCGCCCGTCTTGGTGCGACCGAACAGAGATGGGCCGCCCAACTGGCCAACTTCTCTTACGACATCAAGTATCGGCCAGGTGCTTCCAACCAAAATGCAGACCTGTTGTCCAGGCTCCCAGGGGCCATGAGTGCGGTTGTCCAGGTGACGGAGGACAGAGCGGAGGCCACCCCTGCTGAACCCCCGACCCACCTGGGAGACCCAGAAGAGAGGCCCTGGTTGGAGTGGCAGCGTCAGGACCCCGACCTCCAACAGATCTGCCTCTGGGTAGAAGGGGGCACTCTACCACTGGGCCTGGACAAGCGTTCCCTCTCTCCCCAGATATGCCAACTACTGCGTGAGTGGGACCGACTGAAGGTGGACAGGGGTCTCCTGATGAGGCAGGTGCTAGAACCTGATACTGGGGTGGCAGGCCTCCAAATAATCCTCCCGCCTAAGTGCTGTTTTGACCTGTGGATGGAGTACCACCGGGCGGCGGGGCATAGTGGAGTGGAGAAGGTCCTATCCATACTAAGACGACGGTTCTTTTGGCCAGGAATGAGTAGGGACGTCCGGGTGTGGACGCAAGAATGCCCTACGTGCCTTGTAAGTAAGGCCGGCCCTGAGATTCGTGCACCCCTACAGTCAATAAAATGTAGCTACCCCTTTGAACTAGTAGGGCTAGATTACCTATCCCTGGGGAGACCGGCTGATGCCTTCCCATACATCCTAGTTATTACTGACTTATTTTCCCGCTACGCTCTGGCCGTACCCACACGGGACCAGACAGCCACGACCACAGTGAAAGCTTTGTGGACAGCCCTAATCCAGCCGTTTGGGTGTCCTGAGCGAATTCTGACCGACCAAAGGGGCGCCTTCGAGTCAGCATTGATGCGTCAACTCTGCGAGTTGTATGGCTGCATAAAAAGTCGCACCACCCCGTATCACCCCCAAGGGAATGGGGCATGTGAGCGGTTCAACCAAACTATTCTGGGATTGCTGAGCTCGCTGGATCCAACGGACCACCCGCGATGGCATCACAAACTTCCGGCCCTGATCCAAGTTTATAATAACTCTGTCCATGCAAGCACCGGGATGACCCCCCACTTTGTTCTTTTTGGACGCCATGCCAGACTACCGATTGACATGATCCATGGAGTGATCCCGCCCCAGCGGCGAGGTGACCTTGAAGAATGGGTTCACCAACACCATAATACCCTGATGGACGCTTATGCCCGGGTGCAGCGATACTTCTCCCGCCGGCAGGCCTGGGACCAGAAACGTTACAATAGACGGGCTTTGGCTGTTCCTCTGCTACCTGGTGAGCGAGTGCTGGACAAGAACTTCCGCAGAAGGGCACAGGGGAAACTGACATCAAGGTGGCTTCCCACACCTTATGTTCGGCCAGAACAGCCAGTCTACCTCATTCGCCCCGAAGGGGCAGAAGGGCCCACTCGAATTCTGCATCGGAACAACCTCCGCCCATGCCCAGGAAGGCCCGCCTGGGGCCTGGGTGGGGGCCTGGGCCCCCGCCCCAGTTCAATCTTCCCAGTTTCCTAGTGCCCCCGTGTCCCTCCCGTCCAGCCGGCCCTGGTGTCCCGCCAAGA
This sequence comes from Gadus macrocephalus, assembly GCF_031168955.1. NCBI lineage: Eukaryota > Metazoa > Chordata > Actinopteri > Gadiformes > Gadidae > Gadus > Gadus macrocephalus. The sequence goes on along the minus strand of NC_082404.1, from coordinate 877,685 downwards.
GCAGTACACCCTGTGCTGCCCCCCGGTCGCTATACCACCCCTATACCATCCATCTCCATGCCCATAGGTCCCCCAAGGCCTTCTTTAAGCTTCCCCACCATGACGCCTCCTCACCCCCCTATTACCCGACCCTTTGAGTTAGGGACCCAAGATAGGGCCACTGGGGGGGGACTAGGGTTAGTTAATGATGGGGATGATGTTGATAATGATCCGTTGTTGATTATTGATAGGAATGTTGTGAATTATGATCCGTTGTTGGTTGAGGATGTTGTGTTAAATGATGAGATATCTGCTTCCACTGATTCAGAAGCGGACCAACACACAATGGGGCCTCGTCGCTCACAGCGAAGTAACTTTGGGGTACGACCTACACGCTACACATGATTCACCTGGTCGGGCGACCATGGTTAAAGGGGGGGGGAATGTCGCGGAAGGCGACTAGGGGGAAAAGTGCATGAATGGCGAGGACAGTTGATTCCCCCCAGATACTGAACAATAGACTCTGGCTAGAGCCGATATTCCCTGCCCCTAGGGGCACTGTGGGTTGGGGTATACGTTGTGTTCCCTCTCTTGTACACAGACTAAGACGGACCAGGATATAAAAGGGGCCAAGGCATTGAGTTTGGGGCGCCTCACCCTGAGAACAGGAGTACCGATCACTGGACGCCGGCAGACGCAACGATTATCGCGGACCCACCACTACCGGAGACTACTGCACGACCAGACCTCGCCACACCAAGAAGGACCACTCGGACGTTCTACAGTTCCCGACAACAACGCCTCTTAGTCCCGTTGGAAAGGGACGTAACATAGCCGTAAGCTTGCCTGAATCGGATTCCGAGAACGTCCACACCACCCTGAAGCATAGTTTTTGTCCTTTCTGTTCCACCTAGAAGTCACCCTCCGTTCCGGGCGATCTTCTAGCCTGCTCGGCCTCCGTGAGCAGCGAAGGACGGACGGAACCCTACACCACGTCGCACAGCAGTGTTTGTGCTTGTTTGTTTGAGTCCATCCTACATGTGTGGGATTCCTATCGTATAGGGGGGGTAGTAGTATGGCGAGCACTGCGTAATACTAGCCCTATTGGTTCAGCGAGCCCCTGGTTTTTCCCTAATCAAGTGTGGTGGTGATGATTATGCATGAATAGGTTGGTCCCCCCTCACGTGTGTTCAGTGTGTGCAGTGTTCAGTGTGTGCTGTGTGCAGCATTTTACAGGTTTGCAGTGTGTCCAGTGAGGGCAGGGTGTGCAGTGTACTGAAGTGGGCTCGACATAGTAGTATGGTAATATCGTAGCACCAGTCTACCCCCTGGCTTAGAGCCATTCCTTCTCCCCCTCCCACATACGTGATAGACTCAATCTTACAGAGTGGCATGTGATTGTGCTAATAAAGTATATTTGTTTATAATTGATCCATTGACTGCTGTTGTGGTATTTGGGGGATTCCTAGTAGGAGGTTTGCGCGACAATTACACAGAAATGAACATCTGAAAATTGCGATTATGATGTTGTGAAATGATTTTCTTTATGTTTTACACAATAGATCCAAGTTAGAGGTTTAGCCACATATTTGACCCTAAAATATTCCATTTTGGAATAGAAATGGATAGTAAATCGATAAATACCTTCAAAAGGATTGCATCAGTGACCTAAAGTTGTACCAGCCCATACATCCAAATCACATAGTCCTCCACTACTGATGGAGGGTTGACTATTTACACCAACAAGCATCGGGGCTTTCAAACTCTCCTCGTAGCCTGCAGCCAATATATGTACACTGTTAGCAACTTCTCCTGGAACCGTCACCTTATCGTGGTGGAGAGGTTTGCGTGTCCCTGTGAACCTGAGAGCTGTGTTGTCTGGAGCCTTGTGCTCCTGGTAGGGTCTCTCATGGCAGAGTGGTCTCAGGTGAGGGGCCAGACTAAGAATGGTTCAAAAAAACTCCAATGAATAACGGAAAAAGAGGAGATGTGACCCGGCCCGGAGGAAGCCCGGGGCCCCCGTCTGGAGCCAGGCCCAGACGGAGGGCTCGATGGCGAGCGCCTGGTGGCCGGGTTTGCCACGGAGCCCGGTCGGGCACAGCCCGAACAAACTACGTGGCACCCCCCCTCTCTTCATCCCATGGGCCCACCACCTGTGGGAAGACCCGTTGGGGTCGGGTGCGCAGCCACATGGGTGGCAGCGAAGGTCAGGGGTCTCGACGGACCAGACCCGGGCGGCAGAAGCTGGCTCTGGGGACGTGGAACGTCACCTCGCTGTGGGGAAAGGAACCGGAGCTTGTGAGGGAGGTGGAGCGCTATCAGTTAGATCTGGTGGGGCTTACCTCCACGCACAGTCTCAGCTCTGGTACCGTACTCCTGGATAAGGGTTGGACTCTATTCTTCTCCGGAGTTGCCGAGGGCGTGAGGCGCCGGGCGGGTGTGGGGATACTCATAAATCCCCGGCTGAGCGCCGCAGTGTTGGAGTTTACCCCGGTAGACGAGAGGGTCGCCTCCCTGCGCCTAAGGGTTGTAGGGGGGAAAACTCTGACTGTTGTTTGTGCGTATGCACCAAACAGCAGCTCAGAGTACTCGGCCTTCTTGGAGACCCTGAATGGAGTCCTCTATGGGGCTCCAGTAGGGGACTCCGTAGTTCTGCTGGGAGACTTCAACGCCCACGTGGGCAACGATGGAGACACCTGGAGAGGCGTGGTGGGGAGGAACGGCCTCCCTGATCTAAACCCGAGCGGTCGTTTGTTATTGGACTTCTGTGCTAGTCATGGATTATCCATAACAAACACCATGTTCGAACATAAGGGTGCTCATAAGTGTACCTGGTACCAGAGTACCCTAGGCCGAAGATCGATGATCGATTTCGTGATCGTGTCATCTGATCTGAGGCCGCATGTTTTGGACACTCGGGTAAAGAGAGGGGCGGAACTGTCAACCGACCACCATCTGGTTGTGAGTTGGATCAGGGAATGGGGGAAATTTCCGGATAGACCTGGTAAGCCCAAACGAGTAGTGCGGGTGAACTGGGAACGTCTGGAGGAGGCCCCCGTCCTAGGTATCTTCAACTCACACCTCCGGCGGAGCTTTTCTGGCATTCCTGTGGAGGTTGGGGGCATTGAGCCGGAGTGGGCGGTGTTCAAAGCCTCCATTGCTGAAGCTGCGGTGGCTAGCTGTGGCCTCAGGGTCTTAGGCTCCTCAAGGGGCGGTAACCCTCGGACACCGTGGTGGACTACGGTGGTCAGGGAAGCCGTCCGACTGAAGAAGGAGGCCTTCCGGGATATGATATCCTGGAGGACTCCTGACTCGGTTGCAGGGTACCGACAGGCTCGAAGGGCTGCAGCGGCTGCCGTGTCGGAGGCTAAGCAGCGGGTGTGGGAGAAGTTCGGAGAGGCCATGGAGAAGGACTTTCGGTCGGCACCAAAGTGTTTCTGGAAGACTATCCGGCACCTCAGGAGGGGGAAACGGGGAACCATCCAAGCTGTGTACAGTAAGGATGGGACTCTGTTGACCTCAACTGAGGAGGTCATCGGACGTTGGAAGGAACACTTTGAGGAACTCCTGAATCCGAATAACACGCCCTCTATGTTGGAGGCAGAGCTCGAGGTTGATGGTGTTTCGTCGTCAATTTCCCTGGTGGAGGTCACTGAGGTAGTCAAACATCTCCGCAGTGGCAAAGCCCCAGGGATTGATGAGATCCAGCCAGAAATGCTAAAGGCTCTGGGTGTTGAGGGGCTGTCATGGTTGACACGCCTATTCAACATCGCGTGGGAGTCGGGTACAGTGCCAAAGGAGTGGCAAACCGGGGTGGTGGTTCCCCTGTTCAAAAAGGGGGACCAGAGAGTGTGTGCCAATTACCGGGGTATCACACTTCTCAGCCTCCCTGGTAAAGTCTACTCCAAGGTGCTGGAAAGGAGGGTTCGGCCGATCGTCGAACCTCAGATTGAAGAGGAACAATGCGGTTTTCGCCCCGGACGTGGAACTACGGACCAGCTCTTCACTCTCGCAAGGATCCTGGAGGGGGCCTGGGAGTATGCCCATCCGGTCTACATGTGTTTTGTGGATCTGGAGAAGGCGTAAGACCGGGTCCCCCGGGAGAAACTGTGGGAGGTGCTGCGGGAGTATGGGGTAAGGGGGTCTATCCTCAGGGCCATCCAATCTTTGTACTCCCAAAGCAAGAGCTGTGTTCGTGTTCTCGGCAGCCAGTCAGTTTCGTTCTCAGTGGGTGCTGGTCTCCGCCAGGGCGGCGCCTTGTCACCAATCCTGTTTGTGATATACATGGACAGGATATCGAGGCGTAGTCGTGGTGGGGAGGGGTTGCAGTTCGGTGGTCTGAGGATCTCGTCACTGCTTTTTGCAGATGATGTGGTCCTCATTGGATCATCGGCCTGTGACCTTCAGCACTCACTGGATCGGCTGGCGGCCGAGTGTGAATCGGCTGGGATGAGGATCAGCACCGCTAAATCTGAGGCCATGACTCTTAGCAGGAAACCGGTGGATTGCTTACTCCGGGTAGGAAATGAGTCCTTAGCCCAAGTGAAGGAGTTCAAGTACCTCGGGGTCTTGTTCGCGAGTGAGGGTACTATGGAGCGTGAGATTGGCCGGAGAATTGGAGCAGCGGGGGCGGTATTGCGTTCGCTTTACCGCACCGAGAGCTGAGCCGCAAGGCAAAGCTCTCGATCTACCGGTCGATCTTCGTTCCTATCCTCACCTATGGTCATGAGGGCTGGGTGATGACCGAAAGGACGAGATCGCGGGTACAAGCGGCCGAGATGAGTTTTCTCAGAAGGGTGGCTGGCGTCTCCCTTAGGGATAGGGTGAGAAGCTCAGCCATCCGTGAGGAACTCGGATTAGAGCCGCTGCTCCTTTACTTAGAAAGGAGTCAGCTGAGGTGGTTCGGGCATCTGGTAAGGATGCCCACTGGGCGCCTTCCTTGGGAGGTGTTTCAGGCGCGTCCAGTGGGGAGGAGACCTCGGGGAAGACCCAGGACTAGGTGGAGAGATTATATCTCAACACTGGCCTGGGAACGCCTCGGGATCCCCCCGTCAGAGCTGGTCAATGTGGCCCGGGAAAGGGAAGTCTGGGGCCCCCTGCTTGAGCTGCTCCCCCCGCGACCCGACCCCGGATAAGCGGATGACGATGAGGAGGATGAGGATGTTAGCAATTTGGCAACCATTATAAAGGAGCATAGCTTAGCAGGTTGGGGGGAGGAAATTTGGAGAAGTTTCAGTGAAGGCTTCAAACATGAAAATAATTAAGTTGTGGGGATGTTTGGCTATTTTGTTGAATTCATTGTGCCACAGCTTTGAAATGTCGACAGATATTGAACCAGATATGGATACTAGACCTCCGAAGCTTTCCAATGATAGTATAAATTCAAAAAAACACAATGGGAATTTGGAGAGACCCGGCCCGACGCAACCCGGCCCGACACAGTGACCTGTCGTGTTGGGCTTGCCCTTCGGCTGGGACTCCACCCTGAGAAACTACCGTTGCCAATCTCTGCCAGAGCCCTGGATGGACACGTGTTGGGGAGAGTAACTTCCCGAACCAATCCTGTGCACATGCTCCGACCGGGGGGTCACAGGGAGACCATCCGGTTCATGCTTCTGCCTACCCCCAGCCAACCTGTCATCCTGTGTCACTCCTGGCTTCGTAGGCACAACCCCAATATTGACTGGTCTACCTGTTCCATCCGGGAGTGGGGAGTGACCTGTCTGCATTCCTGCCTTAAGACGCAATCACCGTCGCCTTCCCCCCTCGCTCCTGCTCCAACATCAGACATCTCCGGGATCCCTGCAGTCTACCATGACCTGAGGGACACCTTCAATAAGGCTAAGGCTACCTCCCTGCCTCCTAACCGTCCCTATGATTGCGCCATTGATCTCCTTCGGGGCACTTCACCCCCCCAAGGGACGTTTGTACTCCCTCTCCGCCCCCGAGCAACAAGCCATGGAGGAGTACATCCGGTTCTCCTTAGCAGCGGGGATCATCCGACCCTCTTCGTCACCCGCTGGGGCAGGTTTCTTCTTTGTGGGCAAGAAGGACAAGTCCCTACGGCCCTGCATCGATTACCGAGGTCTGAACGACATCAAAGTTAAGAACCGTTACCCCCTTCCACTACTCTCCTCTGCCTTCGAGATGCCCCAGGGGGTAACGGTGTTCTCCAAGCTCGACCTTAGAAATGCTTACCATCTGGTTCGCATCCAAGACGGAGACGAGTGGAAGACAGCCTTCAGTACCCCTACAGGTCATTACGAGTACCTGGTGATGCCCTTCGGTTTGACCAACGCCCCGGCAGTCTTCCAAGTGCTCATCAATGACCTTCTGCGGGACATGTTAAATAAGTTTGTCTTCGTCTATCTGGACGACATCCTGATCTTCTCCCGCAACCTAGAGGAACACGTCACCCACGCCCGGTCTGTTCTCCGCCGCCTCCTAGACAATCCCTGTACGTCAAGGCGGAGAAGTGCGAGTTCCATGCACCCTCTGTCTCCTTCCTGGGATACATCATAGCAAACGATAACCTGCGGATGGATCCTGCCAAGGTCTCTGCTGCCACCTCCTGGGCCCCCCGGAAACACGCAAGCAGCTGCAGCTTTGGGTTCGCCAACTTCTACCGGCGCTTCATCAGAGGCTTCAGCTCCATCGCGTCCCCCCTCTTGGCCCTCACCTCACCCAATGTTGGTTTAACGCCCTCCCCCCAATCCCCTTTTGTTGGTCTAACGAGGCACAAAACTCCTTCGAGACCCTCAAGACCCACTTCACCACCACCCCATCATTCAGATCCTCGAACCCGACCGGCAGTTCATTATGGAGGTGGACGCATCCGGTGTGGGAGTAGGGGCGATCCTCTCCCAGCGTTCTTCCACCGACCAGAAAATTCACCCCTGCGCCTTTTTCTTTCGCCGTTTAACCCCCTCAGAGGGAAACTATGATATCGGCACAGGGAGCTTCTGGCAGTGAAGCTGACCTTGGAGGAGTGGAGACACTGGCTAGAAGGAACCAAGGTTCCGTTTTTGGTCTGGAACGATCACCCAATCCTAGAGTATATCCGGTCCGCCAAGAGGTTGAACTCCAGACAGGCCCGCTAGTCACTGTTCTTCGACCGGTTCAACTTCACCTTGTCCTATCGACCCGGTTCTCGTAACCTAAAATCTGATGCTCTCTCCCGACAGTTCCCAGAGTATCCCGATGAGACGATGAAGCCTTCCAACATCGTCCGAGCCTCCTGCCTCGTCGCTTCCATCACCTGGGAGATAGAGGAGAAGGTATGAACCGCCACTGTGGACCAGCCAGCTCCCAGTTCCTGTCCCCCTGACCGCCTGATTGTCCCGTCACACCTCCGTTCTGACGTGCTCCAGTGGGGCCATGTTTCCCGGCTCACCTGCCATCCCGGCATCCGGCGGACCCGGGACTTCCTGCGACGGCGCTTCTTGTGGCCGTCACTGGAAGAGGATGTCCGGGGCTTCGTCAACGCCTGTCTTGTTTGTAACCAGAATAAGACCTCTCGCCGCCCACCTGCCGGCTTCCTGCACCCCTTGCCCATCCCCCATCGTCACTGGTCGCATATCTCTCTGGACTTTGTGACTGGTTTGCCTGCATCCAAGGGCCACACCGTTGTCCTCACCCTCGTAGATGGTGAGGCCCATTTTGGCCCATTTCATTCCCCTTACTAAACTCCCCTCTGCTAGGGAGACTGCGGAACTGTTCCTCCAGCACGTCTTCCGCCTCCATGGGTTACCTACAGATGTCGTCTCTGACCGGGGGCCCCAATTCACCTCGGCCTTCTGGGGGGAATTCTGCTGCCTGGTCGGGGCTACGTCAGTCGATCTTCCGGCTTCCACCCCCAGTCCAATGGACAGACCGAGAGGGTCAATGAAGATCTGGAGACCACCCTCCAATGCCTGGTGAACCGCAATCCGGCTTCCTGGTCCGACCAACTGGTATGAGTAGAGTATGCGCAGATCAACCTTACCTGCTCATCCACCGGCCTCTCTCCCTTTCAGTGCGCCTACAGGTATCTGCCATCCCTATTCCCCGACCTGGAGAAGGAGTCCTCCTGCCCCTCGGCTCAAGCCCTGATCCATCGTTGTCGACGCACCTGGACCCTGGCGCGCACTGCTCTCTCCAAGTCTGCAGATCGCCACGCTGCTGCTGCCAACAAACACCGCACGCCGACCCCTGCCTACCAACTTGGCCAGAAGGTCTGGCTCTCTACCCGTGATCTGCCCCTTAAAGTGGAAAGTTGCAAGCTGGCCCCCAAGTTACTAGGACCATTTCCCATAACCTGCATCATATAAACCCAGAGGCGGTACGCCTTCAGCTTCCTCTTTCCATGAGGATCAACCCAACTTTCCATGTCTCCAGGGTCAAACCCGTCCAGGAAGTCATCTGGCTCATCCTGTTCCGCCCCCTCCTCCCCCTCAGCTCGCCGACGGAGGTCCGGTGTTTACTGTCCGGCGTCTCCTCTGCTCCCTCCACCGTGGACGTGGGGTCCAGTATCTGGTGGACTGGGAGGGGTGTGGTCCGGAAGAGCGCTCCTGGATGCCGGCTTGCTTCATCATGGACTTCCGTCTCATCTCTGACATCCACCGTTCCCATCCTGACCAACCTGCCCCGTCCTCTCGCCCGCCCGCTACGGTTCCATCTGTGGGTGGTTCTTCTGACCTCCCGAGGAGAAGGCACTCAGATGTCGCGTCCTCCTCGTCTATGGAGGAAGCAATCTCCGATGCCTCGGAGGAATTCTAACCCTCCTCCGGGCCCCCTCCACCCTCCCTGTTCGATCTAGGACGTCTGGAGCCGTCCCTTGCCGGGGGGGGTACTGTCATGGTCCGCCCCTGGTTTTCCCATTCACCTGCCTGCCACCCTGATCTCCCCTAATTAACCCAACCACCTTCACCTGTGCTCCCCCTATAACAGTCCTCTCCTTTCACTCAGTCCTTGCCAGATTATCTCTTGTTTCATTCAAAGCTTTCCCGCAACTCCGATTGACTTTGTCTACTCCACTCGGCCTGTTAACGATCTCTCGCCTGTCTGACCTCCTGCCTGCCGTCCAGTCCCTGTCGGTCTGTCTGCTCCTCTGTCCCCGCCTCTTGATCCACCGGCCTGACTTCCTGTTATCGACCCTTCGCCTGCCTGACCTCCCGCCCGGCATCGAGTCCCTGTCGGCCTGTCTGCTCTCCAGTTCCCGACTCCCGATCTGCACTTCTGTCCTCCCGTTGCCGACTCCTCACCTGCTCACCCACCGACGATTCCCTGCCCACCTGTCGGTGACTTTACTGTCTGCTCTCTGCCTGCCCGATCCCGTACCTGAATAAATCCTTGAAACTGTCCTACAACTGTCGTCTGTCTGTGCATTTCGGTTCTGCCTAACCCCCCCGTCACAGGATGTGTTTTATTAAAACACATCCAATACAACGGAATGCCCAGCTATTTCGCAACCAAAAACAGTGGTTACTATCGATATATTACTCATAGACTATTGTTAGATTTAAACAGCAAAGATAGAGACATGTTAGAAGTCAACGACAACATAATTTATTGCAGCAATTTAAAATTCCAAAAATACATGCGCAGCCGAAATATACAGATCAAACGCCACGTCACAAGGCATATAGTCAAATCAAATGATTCCATTGCCCTTGTGTAGGAGCTGCACTTGCTCTCTCTCTCTGATTTTAATTCAACCATCGTGGTTACAATTTCCTCATATTGATCCATGGAAGAAGACATAGGCTACTGTAGACATGAATCATGCTGAGACCAGCGGGTGTCTGAGAATTTCTGCAGGTGTTTTTTGTTGCGATTGTTTGCATTAAGCACTGTGGGTGCTTCGGTGAAGCTGTGATCTATTTTTTTTAGAGCTGTCAGTTAAACGCGTTATTAACGGCGTTAACGCAAACCAATTTTAACGGCGTTAAAAAAATTATCGCGCGATTAACGCAAATTTTTTTTTTTTTTTCTTTGGCTCAAAACAAAGAAGCAGTAGCCTGACTGCTATGTTCAAATGACATTTGTTCAAAGCAGTCGTTTAATTGCACTATTGGCTCTTTTTTTGTATCGTCCTGTTTTGATCAGTATATGACAATGTTGTTATCAATAAAAAATCATTTGCACAAGACAAGCCGATGCACTTCACCATGTTGATAAGAGAATTAAAATGAGAAGAATTATGGGACAAAAAAATCAAGGGATATTTAGCATAGAAATATTTTTTGCGATTAATCCCGATTAATCGTGAGTTAACTATGACATTAATGCGATTAATCACGATAAAATATTTTAATCGCTTGACAGCTCTAATTTTTTTCACTATTTTTTGGACCGTGTCTACTGACAGTAACGAACATCCCTGACCATAGATGATCGCGTTTGTCTACACTCAGACGTGAACTCATTATTGCATGTGGGTGTCTTCATTCATGAAAAAATTAAAACATTCAGGAGTTTGCAATAATACAAATTATTCTAAAGAGGTCTAGACTCTGTGCGCAGCCCCGCCTTCTCCAATGAACCAAGAAAGCCTGCGCCTTGATGAACGGGGGATTTGACCGCCTCGGTTTTACGCAGTAAACTTGAGATAAGAAGGTGAAATCGCCTGGCGTGCCAAGCTGCAACTTAGCGGGCTTGGCAGTGTAAAAAGACCTAGGCTATAGCCTACATCGGGGGTCGGCAATAGGCGGACCGCGGTCCGGGTCCGGACCCAACTGACGTCCTCTCCGGACCGAGACACAATTGCAACAATAATATTAATAATGCGATTTTTTTTTATATACCGTATTGGTCCGAATATAAGACGGCCTTTTTTCCAATCGAAATAGGTCCGAAAAAGTCGGGTCGTCTTATATTCGGGGTCTAGTATTCAGAGCGCAGTTTCTCTTCTTCGCCTCTCCCTTTAAATGTCAATACACATTCACGGCCGCAGGTTGCGCCAGAAATTGGTTCCGGGAAGAAGTAGTCCAGCGTCCTTAACAACCAGACCGTTACCGGTGTTTAAAGACAGGCTGACCATCAGAGACAAGTGGCTCAAAAGTGGGTCAGGTCAATCAACAACAGCGGAGGAGCTATGATGCCAATTTTAAAATAATGGTCGTCAATAAGGCAGAGTCAAGTAACAACTGCCAAGCTGCCAAGATGTTTGGGGTCACGGAGTGTAACGTAAGAAGATGGCGAGCACCAAAATAACGTCTCAAAGACGTCAACAGTCAGCGCAAATCCTACCGTGGTCCTCAAAGTGGCCGTTTCAGTGAGGTTGACCGGAGAGTTTTTGAAAACGTCAGAGAAAACGCGCTTTGGGCGGAGCCGGTGGAAGCGGAGCAGCTGGGGAGCGATGACAGCGAGAGCAAACACAGCGGGGCAGAGGACGTGTGTGAGCGATAGACAGAGATCGGAGGAGAAGTTTGGCGAATTTTGGTTAAGTTTAGTTAAATATGTGGCCTGTATTTTTCTATGTTATTTAAAAATGTTCCCAATGTTGCTTGATATTAATTTTGAATCATACTGTACATATTTTGCCTTGAAAGTGCCGTGGCCTTTACTGGCATTATTATTATTGTCATTGATATAACAAGTGTTTAATTCACTGTTCTTTGTTCTGCAAATCTGGTCTGCAAATCTTTTTTTCTAAATGTTTGTGTTGAAAAACGGGGGGTCGTCTTATAATCAGGGTCGTCTTATATTCGGACCAATACGGGTATATATAATTTTGACCAAGAGATTTTAACAACTAATGTTTGGGTGACTTTTATAAACCCGTTAAATACATTAAATTAACTATAACTTTATGGTAGGCTATGTTTTTGTTTAAACCTTATAATGCCAGTAGCCAATCAGATGATAGCCTGCCCTACGAGCTGTGCGACTGGTGCACGCAAGCGCGGCAAAATTGACAGAAGAAAAGAGTGCCTTCAGTTGAGAGAGAAAGCTTCATTGCAGTTCAAGAGAAAGATGGCGTGCTCTAAGAAGAGAAAGGTAGATTGTGAGAACAGAGCTTTTAAAGAGGAGTGTTCATTCTGCCTGCATGCAGCTCTAAGCCTGTGTGCCTGATCTGCTCCGAGACGGTGGCGGATAGTCAGTTGTTGACCAAACAGACACTGATACTACTAGCGCCTTAAGTACTTATATTGGCTAAATATGCCTCTGAATCATAATGCACACCTTGACTGTTGGTACATAAAACACATGCAGTCCTATATCAGTGAAAACAACGGTCATAAAAAATGTGTGATAGACCCCCGGACCCAAGTTTGAGGATTCTTTTTGAAACTGGACCCATTAGGATTTTAATTGCCTACCCCTGGCCTACATCATCCTGCCCAACAATATGGGCAGGATCTAGACCAAGCTCTACTAATCAGGTCAGCAATAGCCGTGTGCTAATGCCTAGCCTCTGCGTTTGAATGATAATGAATGAATGGAACGTTGCATTTTTAATGTCTACAAATATTCTTGACTAGAGGTTGCGCGCCAATCAATGAAACCGGAATAAGATAAAGTCGTCTCTCTTTGCTGTGCAAAGCATGTTTCAGAAATCAGCATATTAAGATAAATGTAGTTGTAGTCTGGCTGAGCGGAAATGGACAGCGTCTATTGCACTAGCGTCGGATTCCACCGCTACTCCTCCCCTTCCTGTTGCTGGTTTTCCCGTATTGCGCTCCCCCTCAAACTCGGAAACTAGTCAGTAGGGCGAGTTTTGAAGAGGACTTTGACGGCGCTGTAAAGTTAGCATGTTTGGCTCTTTCTATCGAAAATTGCAAAGAACTTCAAAAGATTTGCTTGCAGCATTTGCTGAGGAAGAAAGATGTTCTTGCACTATTTTGGATGGACACCGCTGCTGTTTCCCGGGGTTAGCCCCGCCCTAGTCGATTGTGATTGGTTTAAAGAAATAAAAACAGGCCAGCCCAGTTTCCCCCCGGATAGACGGCTCTAAATAGCGTGGTTCCAGACCATTCTACTTGCTGTAGTATGGTCTGGCTTTGCGAGACTAATGTAGTTGTCACACAAGCTGTACTGTTCTCCCTGCGCGTTAGGTATCGCTATACGTCATCGCAGTTTAACAGCAAGCCAAACTCAGATATAGCACACTTGAGCCAGGATCGGAGCGTCTTGCTCCCTATATTTCCTCTTTTATATTGTGTCAATACCACGAGTGAAACTGTAACAGAAACAACACAAAACTTTAGTTTCCCTTATAGCACAAGTTGCTAATAAACAGAATGGAATGAACCTAGAAAGAATAACTAGGACTACGCGCCGAAAGCGTAGTCAGAACGAAATGTGCTACACAGAACGAAATGTAAACCAATGCATTCTGAATGGGAGGGTTCTCAGACAATTAACGTGCTCCACAAAACGGTACGAGAGAGAGAGAAAGAGAGAGAGGGAGGGACAGAGAGAGAGAGAGAGAGAGAGTGAGAGAGAGGCTTCAGAAAGGGTGTGCGCAGATAGTACAGTGCACCCTAGTCAGTGTTGGGATAGTTCACTTTCTACGTGAACTAGTTCAAAGTTCAGTTCACACATTTTAAAATGAACTAGTTCAGTTCAACGTTCATAATTCAAAGATTTCAACTAAGTTCACAGTTCCAAAAAATGAACTAGTTCATAGTTCTTTTTTTCAATATTCAATTCAATTAAATTCAAAGTGTTTATTGTCATATGCATAAATGAGACGTTCTCAGTTGTGCAATGAAATTCTTCCTTTGTTTCCGCAGACTGAATGCCAAGATTTTTTTACAAGATAGATAGAACAAATAATACATTTAAGTTAAAATAAATAATGTTATAATATTGTTATAATGTAATGTTATAATAAATAATAAATATGTTGCTGTGTGAGCTATTATTTTTTTCCGGTATTTTGAACATCGAGCCCACTTCATGATTTGTCTAGGATGAAATAGAGTGGTTGAATCAAGCATCGTAGCGAAATAGTTTGTATCGTGTTTTATTGTACATTTAGCGCATTTTGTAAATCCCATTGATTTCTGTTGGAAGACTCATTGCTCGTTGGCCGGAAAGGGAACTAGTTTGGTTGTAGTTCAAATTTGGTTGTAGTCTTTTCGCTCGGTTCTAGCCCTACTGTTGAGTCGGAGAACCGAGCGAAAAGACTACAACCAAACGTAAACAGCCCCCATTTCCGTTTCCGGCCAACAAGCAATGATTCTCGGAGGTATTCTAGTCCGCTGAGCAATGAGCCAGAGAGCTAACGTTATGGATTGTACATTCGTCTCAGCCTTTATACCACAGACACTCTAGGGCAGGGGTGCCCAACCTTTTTTGACCCAAGATCTACTTTTCAAGTAGCCAACCTCCCGAGATCTACCAGCAAACCTACCTTCGAGCGGGGGGGGGGGGTTTCTGAACCTACGGACTTCAGTGGGGGTTTCTGAACCTACGGACTTCAGTGGGGGTTTCATTCCGTCTGCGCACGGCACTTTCTCAATGATAATCAATAATCTTCCTCCCACTCAGGGTGAAAATGGTAGGTCTTAGCTCGTTTCCCCTCAGCCATGCCAACGTTTAGGAGTGTGTAACTACTGTTGACGGCTTTCAACTGCTGTTGACAGCGCATGCGCTACCGCGCGTATATGTCCCGCGCAAATTTTATTTTATAAAAAAAATAAAATGTCTTCACCCCCTCGCGGTCGACTTGGGATCTGTCGGCGGTCTACTGGTAGACCGCGATCGACTGGTTGGGCACCCCTGCTCTAGGGTCAATAGCATATAACCGTGTTGTCTGATTACAGTTTGATTCATTTTTCACAATTTAACAGATCTCGTTTTGAAGAATAATCACCGCGCCATTCGTTTCAATGGGAATCGGGACGGTCTATACTTTCAACATAAAGTGTATTTATATTTTTTAATTCGTCCCAGCCTTTACATCACAGACACTATAGGGCAGTGAACCCCAATTATTATTTTTTTGCGTGGCCTGCTATATTTTCCCCTCAGCCCACACCATCCACTTGACCGTTGACGTTACTGCGTGCATACGTAATGACGTGCTTCGTGCGTTTTCAACTTCACTAGCGTCACACGCCAGACTTGTGTCACTTTCTGTCACTTTCCCGCTATCCGTCTGTCATCCCAGGGTATTACAACTTTGTCAAAAATCAACGGATTGAAAATTTATGAAAGAAACATGTCATTTGCCAAGAAAAGGAAGGTCAACCAGGAGAACCGCCAGTTTAAAACTGAATGGACCGATAAGTATTGCTTTTCTTTACCGGACCATGCCAACGCAAAGCCGACATGCTTAATATGCAAGCAGACCGTGGCTGTCATTAAATCTGACAACCTGACACTTTAACTGTTTGCATGCTGCCATCTTTAATGGAAGTTTCCCAGAAACATCTGAGCAACGGGGGGGGGGACACGTTAGTTGAAGGGGGGGGGGGGGGGGGACACGTTTGTTGAGGGGGGGGGAGACACGTTTGTAGGGGGGGGGCACGCTCGACAACGAGAGTTGGTTTTTATTGAACGCTCGACAACGAGAGTTGGTTTTTATTGAACGAGACTTCAACACGGAACAGCTGCACGAAACGATGGTCACGTCACTCTCGGTGACGGTGTCGACAATAATGAACACACGAACAATGTTAATAGAACAACACACAACCACATAACATCCCGAACCCATTAACCCCACTTAATCCTAACAACAAAACAAGTTAACAAAAGCCCCATTTGTCAACTGAGAACCCCAATTCCCAGAATCCCCCGCGGCTCCGGAACACGGCGTAGCTTATATTAATCTTTATTATCTGAATGGGAAATGCAATATTTTAGGACAGATACACCATTAAACGCGTTTCTAATGACATTTCTAGCGAGAAATGTACATTTTCCTTACATAATCTTCAGTCAGTGAATGTGTATGATCTTTATTAATCTTTATTATCTGAATGGGAAATGCAATATTTTAGGACAGATACACCATTAAACGCGTTTCTAATGACTTTTCTAGCGAGAAATTTACATTTTCCTTACATAATCTTCAGTCAGTGAATATGTATGATCTTTATTAATCTTTATTATCTGAATGAGAAATGCAATATTTTAGGACCGATTCACCGTTAAACGTGTTTCTAATGACATTTCTAGCAAGAAATATACTTTTTACTTGCATAATCTTCAGTCAGTGATTGTGTCTGATCTTTAGTTTTATAGTTATTAGGATTTGATCGGCTCGCTCGCATGTTTCAACGACGTCAGGTTGCTTTCGCTAAACTAGCAGCTCACGTGCTTCCTGCGTTTGTGTTATTAAACTGTTACTTTATGTAACTTTTAATGATATCATCTTGTTAGAAACACGTATATCTGAGAGCCAACCCAGTCGCCAAAAGCATACGTTGACAGTGTACTTTTCGTGAACACTGGATTACGTCGCATTTCAACATAAAATAGCGTGTTATACACACACACACGCACGCACACGCACAGACACACACACACAAGCACACACAAGCACACACACGCATGCACAGACACACAGACACAGACACACACACACACGCACACACGCACACGGTGCATTTCGCTGCTAAAACAACAACAAAAAAATATTCCCTCAAATATTATTACTTTAAAAACGTTGGGCAAAATGGCCAATAATATCATTTTTTATTTGGGATGCTTCTAGGACATTTTGGGTGGATTTTGAACGGTATGTGGGGGGCACGTTTTTTGCAGGACCTGGCAACCCTGCGCTGTTACCCGAGATCTGGATCCACCCCGGCGTGGTGCCGTCTCCTTTTGACCTTTCGACCCCAGACTTCTGGGGGAATAGCTGAATCAATTCATTAGTCAATCAGAAGCATGTAAATATCGTCCCGGTGGCGTAAGAGGACGAACATCTACGCTTCCAGGAGATTGCAACGGTGACACACATGAGCATATTCGAACATGTTTAATGGTAGTAATTAGCTGTCGAAATTGGAGGCCTTAATCAATACTGAGCAGCTATTGATTTGCTTCCCGATAAAGATTTGTCACAAATGACATGTTATTTAGCATCTACACGTTGAGCTGAGTCCAATGACACCAAGAACGACACTCTAGCTAATGGTAACATGTGTTTTACATGGTACACCTAGGTCTAGGACATGATCTCGGTGTAGCAAGAGGCCGAGCTTGATCTCATTGGACTCAGCTTAACGTGTAGATGCTAATTAACATGTAATTTGTCAAAAATCTCCATCGGGAAGCAAATCTATAGCTGGTCATTATTGATAAAGGCCTCCAAAATCGACAGCTAATTACTACCCCGAAACATATTCAAATATGATCATGTGTGGCACTGTTGCAATCGTCTCGAAACGTAGATGTCAAAGGACACCTTGTTTGCTCTGTTGCACTACCGGGAAGATATTTTCATACTTCTAATGGATTGATTCATATTTTAAGGTTCTCGGAGTGAGACTTTAAGTGGCTGCAGCAGAAGTGTTGAGACGAAAGATGATATCAAGAGATTTATAGAATATTCCCATTCACATTATGATTCTTCGTCGTAACATCCGACCAAACATCCTTTACATTCACAGAGCGAAGATTATGAAAGTCCAGGCTCAGCAAGTGCTCCATCTCGTTGCACCTCCACCCAGCGGCTCGCTTGCAAGATTTTGGCCTGCAGTTCTTCCCAGACCTACACCCTAGCCATCCAACATGCATATCTGAGAATCAGGCCTCTCTTTAATAATGACTCTATAATGATTCTAGGGCCTAACTGGGACCTCCGCACCGAAACTTGGCCCGGTCGGACCCCGAGGGCAGGAAGGGGGGGCCTGCCCTCGGGGTCTGACCGGGCCAAGTCTCGGGCAGGAAGGGCCCCCCCTTCCTGCCCTCGGGGTCCGACCGGGCCAAGTTTCGGTGCGGAGGTCCCAGTTAGGCCCTAGAATAAGGTATTAAAATTTCAGGGCGGTAGGACCTTCCTATCTCAAAAACTGTTTTTCCACCACATTCTGAACCATTAGGCCTTGCAGGCTACACTTCTGAGGGGCTTTGTCCAAATGACACTCCATTTGGGAAAACTTTTTTTCTCTAAGGGCTAGAACTCCAAATCTCGGATATGTCGTACACGGGGCCCCGGGAAATGTGTGTAAACATTTTAGCATCCCTAGCAATCTCGAAAAGGTCGGCAAAGGGGCGTGACCTCCAACAGTACAGTAAATGTACATAAGACAGAGGTTAGTTTCTAGTCCCCATTTTTTGTGGGATGGAGGTGTACATTTGTGGCTAAAGGTGTGTAGACACAGCTGGCCTGTGGCCACGTTTTTGAAGTCGGGGGTCAAAAGGTCAAGAGGAGCCGGCACCACGCCGCTTATGAGATAACAAAAAGTTAATGTGTGTTTCTCTCATAACTTTTTGTCATTATTAAAGAGAGGCCTGATTCTCAGATATGCATGTTGGATGGCTAGGGTGTAGGTCTGGGAAGAACTGCAGGCCAAAATCTTGCAAGCGAGCCGCTGGGTGGAGGTGCAACGAGATGGAGCACTTGCTGAGCCTGGACTTTCATAATCTTCGCTCTGTGAATGTAAAGGATGTTTGGTCGGATGTTACGACGAAGAATCATAATGTGAATGGGAATATTCTATAAATCTCTTGATATCATCTTTCGTCTCAACACTTCTGCTGCAGCCACTTAAAGTCTCACTCCGAGAACCTTAAAATATGAATCAATCCATTAGAAGTATGAAAATATCTTCCCGGTGGTGCAACAGAGCAAACAAGGTGTCCTTTGACATCTACGTTTCGAGACGATTGCAACAGTGCCACACATGATCATATTTGAATATGTTTCGGGGTAGTAATTAGCTGTCGATTTTGGAGGCCTTTATCAATAATGACCAGCTATAGATTTGCTTCCCGATGGAGATTTTTGACAAATTACATGTTAATTAGCATCTACACGTTAAGCTGAGTCCAATGAGATCAAGCTCGGCCTCTTGCTACACCGAGATCATGTCCTAGACCTAGGTGTACCATGTAAAACACATGTTACCATTAGCTAGAGTGTCGTTCTTGGTGTCATTGGACTCAGCTCAACGTGTAGATGCTAAATAACATGTCATTTGTGACAAATCTTTATCGGGAAGCAAATCAATAGCTGCTCAGTATTGATTAAGGCCTCCAATTTCGACAGCTAATTACTACCATTAAACATGTTCGAATATGCTCATGTGTGTCACCGTTGCAATCTCCTGGAAGCGTAGATGTTGAAGGACACCTTGTTCGTCCTCTTACGCCACCGGGACGATATTTACATGCTTCTGATTGACTAATGAATTGATTCAGCTATTCCCCCAGAAGTCTGGGGTCAAAAGGTCAAAAGGAGACGGCACCACGCCGGGGTGGATCCAGATCTCGGGCAACAGCGCAGGGTTGCCAGGTCCTGCAAAAAACCTGCCCCCACATACCGTTCAAAATCCACCCAAAATGTCCTAGAAGCATCCCAAATAAAAAATGATATTATTGGCCATTTTGCCCAACGTTTTTAAAGTAATAATATTTGAGGGAATATTTTTTTGTTGTTGTTTTAGCAGCGAAATGCACCGTGTGCGTGTGTGCGTGTGTGTGTGTCTGTGTCTGTGTGTCTGTGCGTGCGTGTGTGTGCTTGTGTGTGCTTGTGTGTGTGTGTCTGTGCGTGTGCGTGCGTGTGTGTGTGTGTATAACACGCTATTTTATGTTGAAATGCGACGTAATCCAGTGTTCACGAAAAGTACACTGTCAACGTATGCTTTTGGCGACTGGGTTGGCTCTCAGATATACGTGTTTCTAACAAGATGATATCATTAAAAGTTACATAAAGTAACAGTTTAATAACACAAACGCAGGAAGCACGTGAGCTGCTAGTTTAGCGAAAGCAACCTGACGTCGTTGAAACATGCGAGCGAGCCGATCAAATCCTAATAACTATAAAACTAAAGATCAGACACAATCACTGACTGAAGATTATGCAAGTAAAAAGTATATTTCTCGCTAGAAATGTTATTAGAAACACGTTTAACGGTGAATCGGTCCTAAAATATTGCATTTCCCATTCAGATAATAAAGATTAATAAAGATCATACACATTCACTGACTGAAGATTATGTAAGGAAAATTTACATTTCTCGCTAGAAAAGTCATTAGAAACGCGTTTAATGGTGTATCTGTCCTAAAATATTGCATTTCCCATTCAGATAATAAAGATTAATAAAGATCATACACATTCACTGACTGAAGATTATGTAAGGAAAATGTACATTTCTCGCTAGAAAAGTCATTAGAAACGCGTTTAATGGTGTATCTGTCCTAAAATATTGCATTTCCCATTCAGATAATAAAGATTAATATAAGCTACGCCGTGTTCCGGAGCCGCGGGGGATTCTGGGAATTGGGGTTCTCAGTTGACAAATGGGGCTTTTGTTAACTTGTTTTGTTGTTAGGATTAAGTGGGGTTAATGGGTTCGGGATGTTATGTGGTTGTGTGTTGTTCTATTAACATTGTTCGTGTGTTCATTATTGTCGACACCGTCACCGAGAGTGACGTGACCATCGTTTCGTGCAGCTGTTCCGTGTTGAAGTCTCGTTCAATAAAAACCAACTCTCGTTGTCGAGCGTTCAATAAAAACCAACTCTCGTTGTCGAGCGTGCCCCCCCCCTACAAACGTGTCTCCCCCCCCCTCAACAAACGTGTCCCCCCCCCCCCCCCCCCCCCCCCCCCTTCAACTAACGTGTGTCGTCGTCCCCTTCATGGGTCTGATTCGCCGTTTTCCCATGCTGATATCCCCGAAGATTCTAGGGCATCTTCGACAATTTGGCTATAGATTGTCTCATTACACGCTAAATAATATAATTATAGCCTTGTAGTGACCGTAACATAATATACCTACAGTATTTCGTTATGTGTTGTTCTTTCAATTGTGTTGTTGTTTACTGCATGTCATTTACGTTCTTGGTGGTTCAGGGATCGCGGTCCCTAAGGATTACGTGCGTCTCATGACGTCACAGACCATGCTGGATTTGTTTACCTTCAGCACGCTTTGTTTTCCGGTTTTCTTTTTTACAAAATAAACGAGTCACACGGCTGTGTGCTCAACGTGCGAAGTTGTGTTCTTAACTTATTGCAATTTCCACAGCCTAATTATATATATAGGTTTTGGCATAAACATAACTAGGGTGCACTGTACTATCTGCGCACACCCTTTCTGAAGCCTCTCTCTCGCTCTCTCTCTCTCTCTCGCTCTCTCTCTCTCTCTCTCTGTCCCTCCCGCTCTCTCTTTCTCTCTCTCTCGTACCGTTTTGTGGAGCATGTTAATTGTCTTAGAACACTCCCATTCAGAATGCATTGGTTTACATTTCGTTTTGTGTAACACGCAAAAAGTCGGACTATCGTGCTCGGGAACACGCTTCAATAGATTAACGTTCGTGCGCAGGAGCACGCAATTGCGTGATACCGGGTTGTTAAATAAACAAGGCTGAACATAATATAGTCTGAAGCAAGCTACGTCTCCTCGTCCTCCTCATTCCTTTCATTCTCATCGATGCACCATTCCTGGATGCTATTTAAACCTAATTGATCTAGCCCTCCTGCATCATCGCTAAAACAGTAATTATAATTAAAGCTAAATTTGCACATAAAAATGGCGAATTAGAAAAATGAAACGACATTTCGGCCCTTGGCATGGCATGTTTGACCAAATTTGGCCCTCTGGAAAAACTAATTGGGGAACCCTGCTATAGGGTCTATAGCATATAACCACATTTTCTGATTGCAGTTTAATGTAACAGCAAGCTGACAACACCGCAACTGCAAATTAACCACACGGAGATAACCATGGCAGCCGGTCAAACAACTGTTCACATTCTGCGCGCGCATCCGCCGTTTTGATAAACAAATAACCCCCCAATTGAACGAAGTTAAACCGAGTGCGCGTGCCGTTCACAGACACCACAATGAACGAGTTCACAGTAACGTTCATCAGGCAGTAATACCGTTCGCCGAACATATGAACGAGTTCATGAACTATTGTTCAATGAACGCGTTCAGGCACAACACTGACCCTAGTTATGTTTATGCCAAAACCACAAATGCTATATATATATATATATATATATATATTGCCTAATTATATATATTGCCTAATTATATATATTGCCTATATATACTGTATATATATAGGGAAAAAGATCGGTAGCTGCCAACTATCGACCTGTCTCCCTAACATCTCATCTCATCAAGATGTTCGAACGGGTCTTCCGTGCTAAGTTGGTTGATTTTATTGAATCCAAGGATATCATCAATCAAGATCAGCATGGCTTCCGAGCTGGAAGAAGCTGCCTGACCCAACTCCTTCACCATGTTGAGGACATCATATGTGACTTGAATGCTGACGAGAACGCTGACATCCTCTATCTGGATTTCAGTAAAGCATTTGACAAAGTCGATCATGCTATTCTGCTAAAAAAACTTAATCTCTACGGCATCCAGGGAAAAGTACACCAGTGGCTCTCCAGCTTCATACACGGCAGAACGCAGCACGTTGTTATTGATGGAGTGGAATCCAATATCATCAGGGTTTTGAGTGGGGTCCCACAGGGCACTGTGTTGGGTCCACTACTTTTTATTTTGTACATTAATGACTTGTTCTCAGTTGTTAAACACAGCAAAGTAAAAGTTTTTGCAGACGATTCTAAGCTGCACAAGAATATCAGCTCCCCGTCAGACTGCCAGCTTCTCCAAGAAGATCTGCATGCGGTAGTTCGTTGGGCTAACAGCAACAACATGGAACTAAACGAAAACAAGTTCCAACTTTTACAACACGGTAAAAACCAAGATCTGAAGCACCACTACGTTTTACCATCTGGGAAATCAATATCCTCAGACGACGTTGTAAAAGACCTTGGTGTGTACATCGACAAGGATCTCCGATGGCGCCAGCACATCTCCAAAAAGTCAACCGAAGCCTCTGGCAAAGCTGGCTGGGTATTAAGGACCTTTTCAGTCAGAGACAGAGACACTATGATGTTGCTCTACAAAACATACATTCGCTGCATCATCGAATACTGCTGTGCTCTCTGGTCTCCCCACCTGCTCTGCGATATCATCATGGTTGAGTCTATCCAACGCTCATTCACTGCCAAAATAGCGGGCTACACGAACCTCAGCTACTGGGATTGTTACGTATTTTAAGAATCTAAGCTACCCACACATAGACCAAAATGAAGCAGGACCAAACATATAAGCCGTAAATACTATACATAGCCACAAGGGGAGCAAGAGCTTATTGGAGGCTGCTCCAGCCACAGATAGCAGCGCTTTTATATATATACGAAGAAGCCGAAGCCAGTACGGCACCCCGGCCACGCCCACTAGGCCACGCCCACTTGACGGTCTCTACCTGAGGACACGAGGTGGGGATCGCGAGAAGAAGAGAAGAGTTCAATAGGTAGACGGCAGAGAGCCACCCGGGCCTACGCCCGGGGGGCTTGAAGTAGATCACGGTATTTTCCTCTCACACGTGTTAGATACAATTCCCTCCGTATAGCTTCACTTACCATGCCGAAACATGCCGACGACTTTATAATAAATGAAGTGAGTTAAAGCAACCCGGGATTGGACAACTTTCTTCGAGAATATGCAACAATTCCAAGGTATCCTTAAAAGGCAGCTTGGATGTTTTTATTTTCTGCAGTTTAGACTTCTACTATAACCTATTTTTGAAAGCAAAACACCAAGCTCATTGATTTAACGAGGCAGGGTTATACCCTAGCCATCCAACATGCATATCTGAGAATCAGGCCTCTGTTTAATAATGACAAAAAGTTATGAGAGAAATACACATTAACTTTTGTTGTCTCATAAGCGGAGTGGTGCCGGCTCCTTTTGACCTTTTGACCCCAGACTTCTGGGGGAATAGCTGAGTCAATTCATTAGTCAATCAGAAGTATGTAAATATCTTCCCGGTGGCGGAAGAGGGCGAACAAGGTGTCCTTCAACATCCACGCTTCCAGGCGATTGCAACGGTGCCACACATGAGCATATTCGAACATGTTTAATGGTAGTAATTAGCTGTCGAAATTGGAGGCCTTAATCAATAATGAGCAGCTATTGATTTGCTTCCCGATAGAAATTTGTGACAAATGACATGTTATTTAGCATCTACACGTTGAGCTGAGTCCAATGACACCAAGCATGACACTCTAGCAAATGGTAACATGTATTTTACATGGTACACCTATGGTCTAGGACATGATCTCGGTGTAGCAAGAGGGCGAGCTTGATCTCGCCCGCTTGGTGTGGGCGAGAGTGTTTAAATGTGGTCGATGGTGTTTGGATGTGGTCGATAGTGTTTAAATGTGGTCGATAGGGTTTACATGTTTAAATGTGGTTGATAGTGTTTAATTGTGGTCCATAGTGTTTAATTGTGGTCGATAGGGTTTACTTGTTTAAATGTGGTTGATAGTGTTTATATATGGTCGATAGGGTTTACATGTGGTCGATAGGGTTTACATGTGGGCGATAGTGTTTAAATGTGGGCGATAGTGTTTAAATGTGGTCGATAGGGTTTACGTGTGGTCCATAGTGTTTAAATGTGGGTGATAGTGTTTAAATGTGGGCGATAGTGTTTACATGTGGTCGATAGGGTTTACATGTGGTCCATAGTGTTTAAATATGGTCGATAGTGTTTAATTGTGGTCGATAGTGTTTACATGTGGTCGATATTGTTTAAATGTGATCGACAGTGTTTAAATATGTTCGATAGTGTTTAAATATGTTCTTTTCCCTCACTCTCCACCTCATCCCTAACTCTCCACCTCAAGCTGGTGTGTAGTGAGCGTTCTGGCACCGATTGGCTGCCGTGCATCACCCAAGTGGGTGCTACATATTGGTGGTGGTTAGTGAGGTCCCCCCTTCACTTTAGGCGTCTTTGAGTGTTATTAATTATTATTATTCTTCATGTTTAACGTCTGTTTTCCTTTTATTCCTAGTCTGTTTTACATAGTTTTGAATGATGACTATATGCTCTGTAAGGTGACCTTGGGTGTCTTGAAAGGCGCCTCTAAATTAAATGTATTATTATTATTATTAAATGTACATAAGACAGAGGTTAGTTTCTAGTCCCCATTTTTTGTGGGATGGAGGTGTACATTTGTGGCTTAAGGTGTGTAGACACAGCTGACCTGTGGCCACGTTTTTGAAGTCTGGGGTCAAAAGGTCAAAAGGAGCCGGCACCACGCCGCTTATGAGGTAACAAAAAGTTCATGTGTATTTCTCTTGTAACTTTTTGTCATTATTAAAGAGAGGCCTGATTCTCAGATATGCATGTTGGATGGCTAGGGTGTAGGTCTGGTAAGAACTTCAGGCCAAAATCTTGCAAGCGAGCCGCTGGGTGCAGGTGCAACGAGATGGAGCACTTGCTGAGTCATTTCCTGCAGGGCTGTAGCCACAGGTTGAAGCGTATGCGTCCTTTGAGACCCCCTTTGATATATAAGAGACCTCAAGTTACAGCTTACTTAAATGTTGTCGACTCAGTCACCTATTGCATCACTTTCTTTAGGGCTTCGGCCTCCTAATTGATCATTATAGTATAATTGAATGCCCTCTTTCATATATATGATACCTCCACCACTGGGACGTGGCAACAATTCTCCAAATCCATATGGGGAGGGGGGGGGGATGCTTGTGGACAGTAGGGGTGTATACTCAACATAAATAGGAAGCAAACTCAGGAGAAGTAATGACATCTCACAAATATTTATTTAACAAATTATTTCAAATAACCCTGCCTTGTTAAATCAATGAGCTTGGTGTTTTATAGGTTATAAAAAAAAAAAAAATAGGTTATAGTAGAAGTCTAAACTGCAGAAAATAATTGACGGCAGCTCCTTTGCCGCATGGTTTTTAGAGCCATGTAAGGATTAGAGGGGGCGGTTGATAGCAACCACCATAGCAACCATAACGGTCAAGTGACTGGATGCAGCCCCGTTGAAAAAAATAGAATACCACCCAACACACTCAGGAGATTAATGATATTTAAATTATTATGACCATGAAGTCTTTATTTGCATGGGTTTACATTTCGTTCTGTGTAGCATGGAAAAATCGGAGAAACACTCCCATTCAGAATGCATTGGTTTACATTTCGTTCTTTGGAGCACGGTTATTTTTATATATTTATTTATTTTCAGTTTTTGAGGATGTGCTTCAAAGATGCAAATGTTTCTGCAATAATCCAAAATCCAATGGCAAAACTCGTTGGCTTTTTGTCAAGGGAATCCAGGGCGACGCTCACTTCCGGGTTGGCCAACATACATCATCCCTCCACCACTCTACTGTAAAAACACATGTTCAAGTTGAATGATAATAATAATAATAATAATAATAATAATTCTGCAATAAACCAATGGTAAAATAAAAATAAAAACGCTTGATCAAAGGCCCGGCCCGAGTATAGTGGTGGGAAATATCGGCCCGACCCGGCCTGCGTCGGGCTCGGGCAGAGAATCGAAACACTGAATGGAACTACTTAGCAGGTGTCTGTAGGGCTATATCAGGAGTTAATGCACGCACTGCAGCCAATCAGAATACGAGTATTCCCCCAGACCGTGGTCTAAACAATATTATTCACAAGTTATAATCAACCGCTACACATCAATATTAATGATAACCCTGTGGAAATTGCAATAAGTGAGAGATACAATTTCACACGTTGAGCACACAGTTGTGTGAATCGTTTATTTAGTAAGAGAGAAACAGGAAATCAAAACGTGCTGATGTAGTAGGCTGAATATATTTTGATTTTTATAATAATATTGATTGACGGTTTACAAGCTATTATTTTGAGTCAAAGGTATTTATTTAATGTGTTTATTTTGGTTATAAGCCATTCTCATTATTTCCCTATTTTGTGTATCATTGTGACTTTGTTTTCTAACAGTTTACAGGACTCTATGGTCTAAAACAGTACATGATTAATCTATCGTCCGGTGAACAGTGTATTTTGGTGAGCCGGCGACCAATTGTTCTGGTCTGCATCAGGTCTGTAGGGGGCGCAGTGTGTTTGCTCTTCAGATCAATTCATGTCATGAAGAAGAGACACAGCGTCGGCTGATAATTAATTCATTTAATGATAATTTCAACCCTTTTACAATACTGATAACAGATGGCTCACGGTCGATTATATATGTGTTGGGTATAATGCGGAATGTATTGAAGTGCATCAGCATTTTGAAATGGTCATGTTAGAGGGTTTATTCAGCTCAAAAGATAATTGTTTGAGAACCACATGGTGGCCGGCGCCAACTTTCACAATACAGTGTGGTGCGTCGCTGCATGGCGTGTAGGCCTGGTTTACATACATTTAATCCATTTTGGTTGTTGTATAAGTACAATGTGAAGGTCATGAGTATGCTACAAGCTAAATACATTTGTCAAGTGGAAGCTAAAAGCACTGTTGCATTTAAAAGAGTGAGCAATTCTTTAAAGAGTAAAGTGGTCATGTAAAATATAAATAGAATAACTTGGGGTTAAAAGGGATAAAAACAGTTTGATGAGTAACGCATTTATAATATTAGTTAAAATGGAACAATACATGATGTAGCATTGCATTTAAGAACATTTGCTGCATTTAATTATTTTGTTCTGGTATTGTAACACTTGCAGTGTTGAACCTATATTTAAGTGCCTTCTTTAATGGGCTAGTGCCTTTACTAATGTTCGTGAGTATGATGCCAGAGTTATAGAATCACTGGTACTTGGTACAGTTGATTTAATTGCGGCTATGGATATTTTCTGATGAATGTTATTTTGGAATAGTTGATGATATAATGGAAACCGGGTTATTACAGTAGTGTTGTTGACTTGATGCTGCTAAATAATTGTGAATGTATATGGAAGAATGTGAAATTGATTATTGTGAATGTGTTATTGCCATGGTGAATTTGTTATATAAAAAGATCAATTCATGTCATGAAGAAGAGACCCAGCGTCGGCTGATAATTAATTCATTTAATGATAATTTCAACCCTTTTACAGGGGTGCTACATTTTGGGGGCTCGTCCGGGATGTGTGCAGCATGGTTCCACTTCTAGCTACAGAAGTCCCCTGCCGTCACACGTCTCTTTTAACCAACCCAGTCATCCTGAGCACCGTGGTGAACTGCTACAGTGGTAACCCGATCATCAGTGAGCAGTGGGCAGCCAATCTGAGGTATTGCTACATACCAGGAGAGCTGCGGCTACGTTCAACGGGTGAAGAGGTATCACTCCACATCGTTCACAACCACCTGGCACAGAGATGGCGTCATCGGAAGTGGAACAACTACAGGTAGAAATATTCAGAGAGCTATGTGAGCTACCCCGAGATGCTCTGGTAGAGCTATGTGACTTTTTATGTATAGCAGGAGGAGCACTTCAGCATGTGACTGGTAAAAGTCGAAGAGCTCTCATTAAGTTAGTTTCAGATCACATGCAGAGAGAGGAGCTTGAAAAGCAAGAGGATGACGGAATGACTGACTTACTCCTCTGTAAAGACAAAATGACTGAGCTCCTGGCAGCTGCCAACCTAGCACAGCAACAGACACAGGAAGCGGATTTACAAGAGGAACAGAGGAAAAAGGAGCGAGAAGAGGATAGGATACGGAAAGAGATTGAGGCCTTGCAGCTACAGTTGGCTGCCACACAGAAACAGAGTGAGAAAGAAAAGTCAGACACCAGAGAATTACAAACCCCAGCCCCTAACAGCGTGTTAACTCAGAGCACACCCCACAGTTATCCCCCTACCCCATGTAATAAGGATTTCAAAATAGCTGGCCAGATCGGAGAGCCTGGGCAGAAAGATCGTCTGACCTTTTCAAGTCTGGCCCGCCAAATTGAACATGGTCGAAATAAAGGGGTACCAGAACTCGAGATAGTAGATGCAGTAATAAGGTCAATCATTCCTGGCATGGGGCTTCGTAGTTATTTAGAGGGGAAAGCTAACCTGACCCTCCCCACTCTAAGGAGAATACTCCGTTCCCACTATCAAGAGAAAAGTGCTACTGAGCTCTATAAGCAGCTGACCTCTGAAGTGCAGGGCATCAAAGAAACGCCACAGAACTTCCTCATTCATACCTTTGACCTGAGACAGAAGATCTTGTTTGCCTCACAGGAAGATGAGTCAGGCCTCAAATATGACCCAGGTCTAGTACAAAACATGTTCCTGCACACTGTGTTAACCGGTCTGCAAAATGACAATATAAAACGTGATCTTGAACAGACTGACATCTCTGATGAACTGTTACTGGAGAGGATGAACACAGCGTGTGCCTATGAGACAGAGAGGCAGAATAAGAAGAAATTATTGGGACAGCCACGGCCTGCTACTATCCACGCAGTCCAGTCGAGCGACACTCCTATGGAAAAGAGTGACAAGTCACCTGGTCAACAAAACTCAAACGTTAAATTGCCCCCTACAGTTGCCTTACAGCTCGAAGAGATGAGGTCCGAGATGGCTGTACTGAGAGACCTTAAAGCTGAAATGTGCCAGATCAGAGAGTCTATGCAGCAGCCCCAGTCCACGCCCCAACAACCCCAGCTGCAGCCTCAGTACCCCCTCCAACAGCAGGTCCCATACCAACCCCCACAACGTCAATTGCAGCCCCAATACACCCCCCGACAGCCCCAGTACACTACCCCACAACACCGATCACAGCCCCAATATACCCCCCAGCATCAGCCCCAGTACAACCTGTCACCAAGTCAGTCACAGCCCCAGTACAACTCCCAACAGACACAGAACCAGCCGCAGGGATACTGGTTCCCTCCTGGTCCAGGACAGAGAGGAGGAACCGCTCAATATCAACAGAGGTTCGCTCCACAACGCAGCTTTCCCCCCCCAAATTTTCGACGGATGAAGAAGTGTTTTGGTTGTCAACAGCGCGGGACTGAGGAGTACTGCACACACTGTTTTCGGTGTGGCAGCAGTGAGCATTACCTGGCAGGCTGTCGAGTAAGAGGACAACAAGAACAGTTTGGAGGTGAGCCTTTAAACGAGGACGGGTCATTCGCACGGGACAGGGAGTGACCAGTGACATACCAATGTCCCACAACTGTGCACACTGTGGAAAACAGGGCGAAGAGATGAGGCAATGTACAAAATGTAAAAAAGCCCTCTACTGTTCTAAACAATGTCAAGTTAATGATTGGACTGTGCACAGAAAAGAATGTTTCCCCCCCTCATGTATGACTGTGAACACTGCCCCCCGAAGAGAGAAACAGGCCCAGATAGCCCCGCTGGTAGGCAAAAAGTGTCTGATTGACTGTCACATCCAAGGCCAAGGGGTTCAAGCTTTGTGGGACTCAGGGTCTCAAGTGACAATCATTGATGAGCTATGGAAAGAAGTGCACCTCCCACACACAAGGCTAAGAGACATTTCTGAAATATTGGACAGAGCAGGCCCATTGGATATTGTGGCAGCGAACGGAGAGAACATGCCCTATGTTGGATGGGTGGAGATAACTTTTAGTTTAGCTTCAGGAACACCCACCACCTCAGTTACTGTCCCCACTCTTGTAATGAAAGGTAACAAGCTGGGCCGACCAATCATTGGGTCCAATGTCATTGAGCTAATCCTAAACAGTGAATTGAAAAAGTCCAATGCTACTAACATGGAACTCCTGAGTCATACAGTGAGAACAGTATTCCCCACTCTTGAACCAGAGCAAGCCCAAGCCTTTGTACATCAAGTGAGCGTTGGACAGGGAAGGGAATATACTGTGAAGACAACAATGGAGCGGATCAATATACCTAAACACATGTCTGTCAAAGTGGAGTGTCATGTACAGATGCCTCCCCCAGATGGAGATGCTCCACTGATCTTTGAGCCCGATGTCAACCCCCACTGGGCAGAGGGACTTGAACTCTGTGACACCGTCATCCAACTGAGTAAAGATAACAGACCCTACATTACTGTAAGTGTGCAAAACCCCACAGTCCATGACATAGTGTTGTCAAGAAGAACTGTGATTGGAACTGTACAAAGTATTCAGACCCTGTACCCCGCTTCCATTCTAGAGGGGTTCCGCCCTCCACCTCCAGTCAGTATGAGCCACATCAGGGTTGAAGAGAACAAAACGACTGACCTATGGGACCCGCCTGTCAGTCTGAGCCACCTGAGTGAACCAGAGAGAGAGATAGCTCACCAGATGCTGAGAGAGGAGTCTGCCTCATTTTCAAAAACAGATGATGATATCGGATTCATTGAAAAACTGCAACTCAGCATTTCCCTGAAAGACTGTGAACCTGTGGCAAAAACCTACATGTCTGTGCCCAAGCCCCTGTACAGGGAAATGAAAGATTACTTACATGACCTCATCGCACAGGGCTGGGTCAAGAAGTCGAACTCACCATATGCATCACCAGTCGTCTGTGTTCGCAAGAAAGACGGGAGTCTACGACTGTGTATTGACTTTCGTGAAGTCAACAGAAAAACTCTCCCTGACAGACAGCCTATTCCGAGAGTGCAGGACATCATGGATGGCCTAGGAGGAAACTCCTGGTTCTCACTTCTAGATCAAGGGAAAGCATATCATCAGGGCTTCATGGCCAAAGAGAGCAGACCTGTGACAGCCTTTGTTACTCCCTGGGGTCTCTATGAATGGATCAGAATTCCCTTTGGCCTGATGAACGCCCCCGCCGCCTTCCAGCGTTGCATGGAGGAATGTCTGGAAGGACTGAGAGATGAAATCTGCATCCCGTATTTAGATGATACCCTGGTATTTAGTAGATAATTTCAGAGTCACGTGGAAGATGTCAGAACAGTACTGCGGCGACTCCGGCAGTACGGCATCAAGCTGAAGCCCAGTAAATGTGAGATATTCAGGCGTGAGGTCCGCTACTTGGGGCGAATTGTGTCCGCTGATGGCAGTAAAATGGACCCTGCTGACACGCTGGCTGTGCGGGCATTAAAGGAGAAGAGACCAAGAACTGTGGGAGAGTGCAGGGCAGTAATGGGTCTCCTCAGTTATTACCGCCAGTACATCAGAGACTTCTCCCGTATTGCTGGACCCCTGTATGCCCTGCTTGAAGCGGAACCAGGAGGAGCGACACAGAAGAGCAGCAATACAAGGATGACGAGAGGAAAAGTGAAGAACAGAGGGGTACCTTCGAATAAGCCGATCACCTGGACTGATGTGCACCAACAGGTATTGGAGAGATTAATTGATTGTCTGGTTAACCCTCCCATCCTCGGGTTCCCTGACTTCAATAAGTCATTCATCTTGCATACAGATGCCTCAAACCAAGGCCTAGGTGCAGTGTTGTATCAAGAACAAGAGGAAAAGCTACGTGTCATAGCGTATGCATCAAGAACACTGACCAAGGCGGAAAAGAATTACCACCTCCACTCTGGGAAACTAGAGTTCCTAGCCTTGAAGTGGGCTGTGACCGAGCGCTTCAGAGATTATTTGATGACTTGTTCTTGCACTGTGTACACGGACAACAATCCACTTACCTACGTGTTGTCCACAGCCAAGCTGAACGCTACAGGGAGTAGGTGGGTTGCTGAACTAGCAGACTTTCATCTCATTATCAAGTATCGTCCAGGCAGAGAGAACGGTGATGCTGATGGGCTGTCCAGAATGCCCTGTGACATCGAAGAGATGATGGGGAACTGTACAGAGGAAATGCCCTCCCACTCAGTACAAGCCACAGTGCAAGCTATAGAAACCAGAGACTCTCAAACAGCATGTTGGATGATGGCCCTAGGGTGTGTAGGGACAGAAGAGGAGCTACCCACACCCTTCTCAAGAGCAGAGATCTGTCAGGCACAGAGGGATGACCCGAACATTGGCCCCATAATAAACTACAAACAGTCAGATCAGAGACCTGTGGGACGGCAATTAAAGTCATCCAGTGCACAGAGCAAGCGTCTACTCAGAGAGTGGAACAAATTCAGTTTGGATGACGATGGCATACTACACCGAAAGACTGTCACAAGAACACAACTTGTCTTACCAGACAAGTATAAGGCAACAGTCCTGAGACAACTCCATGACGACATGGGACATCAGGGTGTGGACCGTACCACATCACTTGTGAGAGACCGTTTCTTCTGGCCACACATGCAGCGAGAGGTGGAGACCTACCTGTCCCGATGCTGTGCCCGTCTCAAACAGAAAAAGCCCTGTAGAGAAACAAGAGCCCCTCTCATCCCCATTGTCACAACACAGCCATTCGAATTAGTATCCATTGACTTTATGCATTTGGACAAATGTAAAGGTGGCTATGAATACATCCTGGTCATAGTTGACCATTACACCCGCTTTGCCCAGGCCTACGCCACAACAACGAAATCTGCTAAGTGTGTTGCTGACAAAATATTCAATGATTACGCCCTTAAGTGGGGTTTTCCCCAGCGAATCCACCATGCAACCCAGTCGCCAAGAAAAAACGTCGACGGTGTACGTTTCCATGAACACTGGAGACGTACTATTACAACGTAAAAACAGCGTGTTATACCTACAGTATCCACGCGTGCCGCTGTGGAGGCGGGTTTCGGGGTTTGGGTTTCACGGCTTTCGCGGCAAATTGTGGACACGATTGTTTAGGGGGGGGGGGGGGGTAGACTGTTGTTGACCGGGGAGGGGGGGGGGGGGAGAGACACGTTTGTTGAGGGGGGGGTAGACACGTTTGTAGGGGGGGGGGGGGCACGCTCGACAACGAAAGTTGTTTTTTATTTAAAGCTCGACAACGAGAGTTGGTTTTTATTGAACGAGACTTCAACACGGAACAGCTGCACGAAACGATGGTCACGTCACTCTCGGTGACGGTGTCGACAACAATGAACACACGAACAATGTTAATAGAACAACACACAACCACATAACATCCCGAACCCATCAACCCCACTTAATCCTAACAACAAAACAAGTTAACAAAAGCCCCATTTGTCAACTGACAACCCCAATTCCCAGAATCCCCCGCGGCTCCGGAACACGGCGTAGCTTATATTAATCTTTATTATCCGAATGGGAAATGCAATATTTTAGGACAGATACACCATTAAACGCGTTTCTAATGACATTTCTAGCGAGAAATGTACATTTTCCTTACATAATCTTCAGTCAGTGAATGTGTATGATCTTTATTAATCTTTATTATCTGAATGGGAAATGCAATATTTTAGGACCGATTCACCGTTAAACGTGTTTCTAATAACATTTCTAGCGAGAAATATACTTTTTACTTGCATAATCTTCAGTCAGTGATTGTGTCTGATCTTTAGTTTTATAGTTATTAGGATTTGATCGGATCGCTCGCATGTTTCAACGTCAGGTTGTCAGGCTGCTTTCGCTAAACTAGCAGCTCACGTGCTTCCTTCCTGCGTTTGTGTTATTAAACTGTTACTTTATGTAACTTTTAATGATATCATCTTGTTAGAAACACGTATATCTGAGAGGCAACCCAGTCGCCAAAAGCATTCGTTGACAGTGTACGTTTCGTGAACACTGGATTACGTCGCATTTCAACATAAAATAGCGTGTTATACACGCACACACGCACGCACACACACACACACACACACACACGCACACACATGCACGCGCACGCACAGACACACACAGACACACAGACACAGACACACACACACACACACACACACACACACACACACACACACACCAACCCTGTCTCGTCAAAATTACGTTCCCAGAGAACTATTCGGCATTCTCAATTACGTTTGTCATAAAACGTATTTTGTCCGCGATTACGTTTTATTGAACGTATTGCAAATACGTTCGTCCTCAGCCTATTTTTTGCCATTTATTAACCTCTAGGATTATGTTTGGTTGAAACGTATCCCAGATAGGTTAAATGTCAACGTATAGCACATTATTGTCATTAAGGCATATCTCCCTTTCAGGGAACGTTTCATTTAACGTATTTTGTCTGAAAAACGTATCTTGGCTGTGGATACGTGTTATTGAACATATCGCAAATACGTTCGTTGTCAATCTATTTTTTGCCATTCATTTACCTCTAGGATTATGTTTGGTTGAAACGCATTCCAAATATGTTAAATGTCAACGTATAGCACATTATTGTCATTAAGGCATATTTCCCTTTCGGGAAACGTTTAATTTAACGTTATTTTTCCCTGATTACGTCTTATTGAACATATTGTGGCGACTCCTACCCCCTGGGGAGTCTGGGTAATGGGGTATTCTTAATGTTGTTTGGGGAAAAGGGGGTTTATTGTCTTTAGATAACTTGTTTATGTTATTAGGTTAAGTGGGGTTAACGGGTTTGGGGTCTCTATTGTTTGTGTGTTTATTGTGTGTAGTGTTGTCGGCAACCGTTACCCGGAGTCGTATGTCCGTCGGTCAGGTGTGCCGTGTTTTCCGTTATGGGTGGGTGTTTGAATAAAGGCAGCTCTCGGGGTCGTGCGGTGTACTGAGGCACGAGAGTTGCGCCGCCATTTAAACCTGGGCTCCCGTCTCGTCCTTCCCGCGCTGCTCGCCACATTGGTGTCAGAAGTGGGATGTGGCCTGCGCATGCGCGGGGGGATTTGAGTTTCGCGGTCGAGCCCATGGACAACGCACCCTGCGCTATGGGAGCGCAGCGCCCCCCTGTGGACACGACCGGAAGGCCCGGAGGACCGGCAGCTGCCCACCGCCCCAGGACAGCGGTTAGGCTGCCGAAGTTCACTGGGGTAACGCAGTTGGAACCATACCTGGCCCAGTTCCGGCTTGCAGCGTGGCACAACGGCTGGGGTGCCGACGAGGCGGTTGTCCACCTTGCCCTGGCATTGGAGGGGACGGCAGCACGGGTGCTGCTCGACCTGGACCAAGCAGACCAGCGAGACCTTCAGGCCCTGATCCAAGCGTTGGAGAGGCGGTTCGGTGAACGGGTCTCCAGCAACGAGAGCAAGCAGTTGCTGGCTTCTCGCCGCCGCAGGGAGGAGGAGAGCCTGGGCGTCTACGCTGCTGACGTCCAGCTCTTGACCCGACGCAGCTACCCGGAATTCAACGCGGCTACACGGGAGGCCCTGGCGCTCCACGCTTTCCTGCGGGGACTGCAGCCGGAGAGTCTCGGACAGCATGTCCGCCTCACCGCGCCCCAGACCTTCGATGCGGCTCTGGACCAGGCGGAACGGGCTGAGGTGGAGCTCTGCCGCCGTCCTGATGGTGCATCCGTGGACGCGGCTGGGGCAGCGGCCGCCCCCGGCACAACGAACGTGGAGGTCAGGTTCAGGCAGCGGAAGGGCCGGGTCCGGACGGCCACCCTTCCCGCCACCGAGGCGGCTGAGGCTTCCCGTGCACTGTGGCGGCACGACAGGGCTGACCTTGAGCCGCAGCAGTGTCGGCAGCTTAGGCTGGTCGAGGACTGCGGGTGGATGGGGCAGCGTGCCACCCACCCTCGTCCCAGCCGCCGGCGTGGCCGTCGGAAGGCCAGACGTCGGAGGGCGGCGGAGGATGGGGTGCCCGAACGGCGCTCCAGAGCCCCCCTACAGCAGAACCTGGTGGGGGCCCCGAAAGAGGTGGTTCCCGACCACACCCCCAGGTCCTCTGCGGACAGTTGGAGACGGGCGTCCCAACCCGAGGGGAAGGCTGCACCGCAACGGGGCCGCTACTGGCTGGGGCCAAGGCAGCGGCGCCGGCCCCCTGAACACTCGGGACTGTGCATTGGGTGTTGGGGTCGTCGGGACGTCTGACCCCTAAGGTGGGGGCTGTGTGGCGACTCCTACCCCCTGGGGAGTCTGGGTAATGGGGTATTCTTAATGTTGTTTGGGGAAAAGGGGGTTTATTGTCTTTAGATAACTTGTTTATGTTATTAGGTTAAGTGGGGTTAACGGGTTTGGGGTCTCTATTGTTTGTGTGTTTATTGTGTGTAGTGTTGTCGGCAACCGTTACCCGGAGTCGTATGTCCGTCGGTCAGGTGTGCCGTGTTTTCCGTTATGGGTGGGTGTTTGAATAAAGGCAGCTCTCGGGGTCGTGCGGTGTACTGAGGCACGAGAGTTGCGCCGCCATTTAAACCTGGGCTCCCGTCTCGTCCTTCCCGCGCTGCTCGCCACAATATTGCAAATAGGTTCGTTCTCAACATTTTTGTTGTTATTTATTTAAACTACCTCTTGGATTACAGGCTACATTTAATTGAAACGTATCCTTAATAGGCTACGTTAAATTTCGATAACACATTATTGTCAGCATATAGGCATAGGTCTACCTCTCGGGGAAGCGTACGTTTGATTGTAATGTTAATAGTCCAACGTTATATCAACATGTCACAAGAGGAGAAATTAGCTGCTGACGGGGTAACTGTAGGAGCGGGGGTTGCTTTGTTGATTTCTTTATCTAGGGCTATAGCTGTGGTCAAAGCGGGAAGTGTACGTTGTCTGGGCGGCTGCCTGAACTGAGCTGCAGGAAATTATGTTCACACGTTTCTTCATTCATTCATGAAGGCTATACCGGTGAACGGTGACGTCAGACTCACGCCCACCTACAAACCAATCAATGTCCAGTATCAGCCTGTCCTCTCGGAAAATACGACCACGTTGGTTTGTTCCGCCACAGATTACGACCCATTGGAATTTATCCAAAACGAGCGAACGAGGCCCTCTACATGTGCGGGCAACCCTTTCTCATCAAAATTACGTTCCCAGAGAACTATTCGGCATTCTCAATTACGTTTGTCTAAAAAACGTATTTTGTCCGTGATTACGTTTTATTGAACATATTGTAATGACCTCGCAGGTGACATAACGATGTCGAGTCATTAGTAATTGAAGGAACTTTTAATGGACCAAAACCAGGTCACTGAAACCCGTAACCAACGGCAGAAATCCCACCCAAAACAAACCCCGGTTACCCCGGCAACCCCCAACACGGTCTCACTCACGTGCAGGCCCCCACCTTCGTGTTCTTCCAAGGCCCTCCCCCAGCTGACCTAATGATTCGCCCTCACACTGATTGACAAGAAGAACATTACAATACATGCACACACAGAACAACTGGCATAACGGACAACGAAATACAATGCAACACATAACACAAAAACAATTTAATTGTCCCAGGGTCGCTACAATATCGTAAATACGAATTCGTTCTCAGCCTATTTTTGCCATTTATTTACCGTGTTACTATGGCAGAATAAAGAATAAATTCATGCATTATCATTCAATTTGAACATGTGTTTTTACAGTATAGAGTGGTGGAGAGGGATGACGTATCGACAATAATGAACACACGAACAATGTTAATAGAACAACACGCAACCACATAACATCCCGAACCCATTAACCCCACTTAATCCTAACAACAAAACAAGTTAACAAAAGCCCCATTTGTCAACTGAGAACCCCAATTCCCAGAATCCCCCGCGGCTCCGGAACACGGCGTAGCTCATATTAATCTTTATTATCTGAATGGGAAATGCAATATTTTAGGACAGATACACCATTAAACGCGTTTCTAATGACATTTCTAGCGAGAAATGTACATTTTCCTTACATAATCTTCAGTCAGTGAATGTGTATGATCTTTATTAATCTTTATTATCTGAATGGGAAATGCAATATTTTAGGACCGATTCACCGTTAAACGTGTTTCTAATAACATTTCTAGCGAGAAATATACTTTTTACTTGCATAATCTTCAGTCAGTGATTGTGTCTGATCTTTAGTTTTATAGTTATTAGGATTTGATCGGCTCGCTCGCATGTTTCAACGACGTCAGGTTGCTTTCGCTAAACTAGCAGCTCACGTGCTTCCTGCGTTTGTGTTATTAAACTGTTACTTTATGTAACTTTTAATGATATCATCTTGTTAGAAACACGTATATCTGCCCAGTCGCCAAAAGCATACCTACGTTGACAGTGTACGTTTCGTGAACACTGGATTACGTCGCATTTCAACATAAAATAGCGTGTTATACACACACACACACGCACGCACACGCACAGACACACACACACACACACGCACACACAAGCACACACACGCACGCACAGACACACAGACACACACACACACACACACACGCACACACGCACACGGTGCATTTCGCTGCTAAAACAACAACAAAAAAATATTCCCTCAAATAGTATTACTTTCAAAACGTTGGCCAAAATGGCCAATAATATCATTTTTTATTTGGGATGCTTCTAGGACATTTTGGGTGGATTTTGAACGGTATGTGGGGGGCACGTTTTTTGCAGGACCTGGCAACCCTGCGCTGTTGCCCGAGATCTGGATCCACCCCGGCGTGGTGCCGTCTCCTTTTGACCTTTTGACCCCAGACTTCTGGGGGAATAGCTGAATCAATTCATTAGTCAATCAGAAGCATGTAAATATCTTCACGGTGGTGTAAGAGGACGAACAAGGTGTCCTTCAACATCTACGCTTCCAGGCGATTGCAACGGTGCCACACATGAGCATATTCGAACATGTTTAATGGTAGTAATTAGCTGTCGAAATTGGAGGCCTTAATCAATACTGAGCAGCTATTGATTTGCTTCCCGATAAAGATTAGTCACAAATTACATGTTATTTAGCATCTACACGTTGAGCTGAGTCCAATGACACCAAGAACGACACTCTAGCTAATGGTAACATGTATTTTACATGGTACACCTAGGTCTAGGACATGATCTCGGTGTAGCAAGAGGCCGAGCTTGATCTCATTGGACTCAGCTTAACGTGTAGATGCTAATTAACATGTAATTTGTCAAAAATCTCCATCGGGAAGCAAATCTATAGCTGGTCATTATTGATAAAGGCCTCCAAAATCGACAGCTAATTACTACCCCGAAACATATTCAAATATGATCATGTGTGGCACTGTTGCAATCGTCTCGAAACGTAGATGTCAAAGGACACCTTGTTTGCTCTGTTGCACCACCGGGAAGATATTTTCATACTTCTAATGGATTGATTCATATTTGAAGGTTCTCGGAGTGAGACTTTAAGTGGCTGCAGCAGAAGTGTTGAGACGAAAGATGATATCAAGAGATTTATAGAATATTCCCATTCACATTATGATTCTTCGTCGTAACATCCGACCAAACATCCTTTACATTCACAGAGCGAAGATTATGAAAGTCCAGGCTCAGCAAGTGCTCCATCTCGTTGCACCTGCACCCAGCGGCTCGCTTGCAAGATTTTGGCCTGAAGTTCTTCCCAGACCTACACCCATAGCCATCCAACATGCATATCTGAGAATCAGGCCTCTCTTTAATAATGACAAAAAGTTATGAGAGAAACACACATTAACTTTTTGTTATCTCATAAGCGGCGTGGTGCCGGCTCCTTTTGACCTTTTGACCCCCGACTTCAAAAACGTGGCCACAGGCCAGCTGTGTCTACACACCTTTAGCCACAAATGTACACCTCCATCCCACAAAAAATGGG
The DNA here is from genome assembly GCF_031168955.1 of Gadus macrocephalus. Lineage (NCBI taxonomy): Eukaryota > Metazoa > Chordata > Actinopteri > Gadiformes > Gadidae > Gadus > Gadus macrocephalus. Next base: position 837,327 of record NC_082404.1, on the reverse strand, counting down.
GACTAGAAACTAACCTCTGTCTTACGTACATTTACTGTACTGTTGGAGGTCACGCCCCTTTGCCGACCTTTTCGAGATAGCTAGGGATGCTAAAATGTTTACACACATTTCCCGGGGCCCCGTGTACGACATATCCGAGATTTGGAGTTCTAGCCCTTAGAGAAAAAAAGTTTTCCCAAATGGAGTGTCATTTGGACAAAGCCCCTCAGAAGTGTAGCCTGCAAGACCTAATGGTTCAGAATGTGGTGGAAAAACAGTTTTTGAGATAGGAAGGTCCTACCGCCCTGAAATTTTAATACCTTATTCTAGGGCCTAACTGGGACCTCCGCACCGAAACTTGGCCCGGTCGGACCCCGAGGGCAGGAAGGGGGGGCCTGCCCTCGGGGTCTGACCGGGCCAAGTTTCGGGCAGGAAGGGCCCCCCCTTCCTGCCCTCGGGGTCCGACCGGGCCAAATTTCGGAGCTGAGGTCCACGTTAGGCCCTAGAATAAGGCATTAAAATTTCAGGGCGGTAGGACCTTCCTATCTCAAAAACTGTTTTTCCACCACATTCTGAACCATTAGGTCTTGCAGGCTACACTTCTGAGGGGCTTTGTCCAAATGACACTCCATTTTTTCTCTAAGGGCTAGAACTCCAAATCTCGGATATGTCGTTCACGGGGCCCCGGGAAATGTGTGTAAACATTTTAGCCTCCCTAGCTATCTCGAAAAGGCTGGAAAAGGGGCGTGACCTCCAACAGTACAGTCAATGTACATAAGACAGAGGTTAGTTTCTAGGCCCCATTTTTTGCGGGATGGAGGTGTACATTTGTGGCTTAATGTGTGTAGACAGCGCTGACCTGTGGCCACCTCTTTGAAGTCTGGGGTCAAAAGGTCAAAAGGAGCCGGCACCACGCCGCTTATGAGATAACAAAAAGTGAATCTGTATTTCTCTCATTACATTTTGTCATTATTGAAGAGAGGCCTGATTCTCAGATATGCATATTGGACTGTTAGGGTATAGGTCTGGGAAGAACTTCAGGCCAAAATCTTGCAAGCGAGCCGCTGGGTGCAGGTGCAACGAGATGGAGCACTTGCTGAGCCTGGACTTTCATAATCTTCGCTCTGTGAATGTAAAGGATGTTTGGTCGGATGTTACGACGAAGAATCATAATGTGAATGGGAATATTCTATAAATCTCTTGATATCATCTTTCGTCTCAACACTTCTGCTGCAGCCACTTAAAGTCTCACTGCGAGAACCTTCAAATATGAATCAATCCATTAGAAGTATGAAAATATCTTCCCGGTGGTGCAACAGAGCAAACAAGGTGTCCTTTGACATCTACGTTTCGAGACGATTGCAACAGTGCCACACATGATCATATTTGAATATGTTTCGGGGTAGTAATTAGCTGTCGATTTTGGAGGCCTTTATCAATAATGACCAGCTATAGATTTGCTTCCCGATGGAGATTTTTGACAAATTACATGTTAATTAGCATCTACACGTTAAGCTGAGTCCAATGAGATCAAGCTCGGCCTCTTGCTACACCGAGATCATGTCCTAGACCTAGGTGTACCATGTAAAATACATGTTACCATTAGCTAGAGTGTCGTTCTTGGTGTCATTGGACTCAGCTCAACGTGTAGATGCTAAATAACATGTAATTTGTGACTAATCTTTATCGGGAAGCAAATCAATAGCTGCTCAGTATTGATTAAGGCCTCCAATTTCGACAGCTAATTACTACCATTAAACATGTTTGAATATGCTCATGTGTGGCACCGTTGCAATCGCCTGGAAGCCTAGATGTTGAAGGACACCTTGTTCGTCCCCTTACACCACCGTGAAGATATTTACATGCTTCTGATTGACTAATGAATTGATTCAGCTATTCCCCCAGAAGTCTGGGGTCAAAAGGTCAAAAGGAGACGGCACCACGCCGGGGTGGATCCAGATCTCGGGCAACAGCGCAGGGTTGCCAGGTCCTGCAAAAAACGTGCCCCCCACATACCGTTCAAAATCCACCCAAAATGTCCTAGAAGCATCCCAAATAAAAAATGATATTATTGGCCATTTTGGCCAACGTTTTGAAAGTAATACTATTTGAGGGAATATTTTTTTGTTGTTGTTTTAGCAGCGAAATGCACCGTGTGCGTGTGTGCGTGTGTGTGTGTGTCTGTGTGTCTGTGTGTCTGTGCGTGCGTGTGTGTGCTTGTGTGTGCGTGTGTGTGTGTGTGTGTCTGTGCGTGTGCGTGCGTGTGTGTGTGTGTATAACACGCTATTTTATGTTGAAATGCGACGTAATCCAGTGTTCACGAAACGTACACTGTCAACGTAGGTATGCTTTTGGCGACTGGGCAGATATACGTGTTTCTAACAAGATGATATCATTAAAAGTTACATAAAGTAACAGTTTAATAACACAAACGCAGGAAGCACGTGAGCTGCTAGTTTAGCGAAAGCAACCTGACGTCGTTGAAACATGCGAGCGAGCCGATCAAATCCTAATAACTATAAAACTAAAGATCAGACACAATCACTGACTGAAGATTATGCAAGTAAAAAGTATATTTCTCGCTAGAAATGTTATTAGAAACACGTTTAACGGTGAATCGGTCCTAAAATATTGCATTTCCCATTCAGATAATAAAGATTAATAAAGATCATACACATTCACTGACTGAAGATTATGTAAGGAAAATGTACATTTCTCGCTAGAAATGTCATTAGAAACGCGTTTAATGGTGTATCTGTCCTAAAATATTGCATTTCCCATTCAGATAATAAAGATTAATATGAGCTACGCCGTGTTCCGGAGCCGCGGGGGATTCTGGGAATTGGGGTTCTCAGTTGACAAATGGGGCTTTTGTTAACTTGTTTTGTTGTTAGGATTAAGTGGGGTTAATGGGTTCGGGATGTTATGTGGTTGCGTGTTGTTCTATTAACATTGTTCGTGTGTTCATTATTGTCGATACGTCATCCCTCTCCACCACTCTATACTGTAAAAACACATGTTCAAATTGAATGATAATGCATGAATTTATTCTTTATTCTGCCATAGTAACACGGTAAATAAATGGCAAAAATAGGCTGAGAACGAATTCGTATTTACGATATTGTAGCGACCCTGGGACAATTAAATTGTTTTTGTGTTATGTGTTGCATTGTATTTCGTTGTCCGTTATGCCAGTTGTTCTGTGTGTGCATGTATTGTAATGTTCTTCTTGTCAATCAGTGTGAGGGCGAATCATTAGGTCAGCTGGGGGAGGGCCTTGGAAGAACACGAAGGTGGGGGCCTGCACGTGAGTGAGACCGTGTTGGGGGTTGCCGGGGTAACCGGGGTTTGTTTTGGGTGGGATTTCTGCCGTTGGTTACGGGTTTCAGTGACCTGGTTTTGGTCCATTAAAAGTTCCTTCAATTACTAATGACTCGACATCGTTATGTCACCTGCGAGGTCATTACAATATGTTCAATAAAACGTAATCACGGACAAAATACGTTTTTTAGACAAACGTAATTGAGAATGCCGAATAGTTCTCTGGGAACGTAATTTTGATGAGAAAGGGTTGCCCGCACATGTAGAGGGCCTCGTTCGCTCGTTTTGGATAAATTCCAATGGGTCGTAATCTGTGGCGGAACAAACCAACGTGGTCGTATTTTCCGAGAGGACAGGCTGATACTGGACATTGATTGGTTTGTAGGTGGGCGTGAGTCTGACGTCACCGTTCACCGGTATAGCCTTCATGAATGAATGAAGAAACGTGTGAACATAATTTCCTGCAGCTCAGTTCAGGCAGCCGCCCAGACAACGTACACTTCCCGCTTTGACCACAGCTATAGCCCTAGATAAAGAAATCAACAAAGCAACCCCCGCTCCTACAGTTACCCCGTCAGCAGCTAATTTCTCCTCTTGTGACATGTTGATATAACGTTGGACTATTAACATTACAATCAAACGTACGCTTCCCCGAGAGGTAGACCTATGCCTATATGCTGACAATAATGTGTTATCGAAATTTAACGTAGCCTATTAAGGATACGTTTCAATTAAATGTAGCCTGTAATCCAAGAGGTAGTTTAAATAAATAACAACAAAAATGTTGAGAACGAACCTATTTGCAATATGTTCAATAAGACGTAATCAGGGAAAAATAACGTTAAATTAAACGTTTCCCGAAAGGGAAATATGCCTTAATGACAATAATGTGCTATACGTTGACATTTAACATATTTGGAATGCGTTTCAACCAAACATAATCCTAGAGGTAAATGAATGGCAAAAAATAGATTGACAACGAACGTATTTGCGATATGTTCAATAACACGTATCCACAGCCAAGATACGTTTTTCAGACAAAATACGTTAAATGAAACGTTCCCTGAAAGGGAGATATGCCTTAATGACAATAATGTGCTATACGTTGACATTTAACCTATCTGGGATACGTTTCAACCAAACATAATCCTAGAGGTTAATAAATGGCAAAAAATAGGCTGAGGACGAACGTATTTGCAATACGTTCAATAAAACGTAATCGCGGACAAAATACGTTTTATGACAAACGTAATTGAGAATGCCGAATAGTTCTCTGGGAACGTAATTTTGACGAGACAGGGTTGGTGTGTGTGTGTGTGTGTGTGTGTGTGTGTGTGTGTGTGTGTGTGTGTGTGTGTGTGTGTGTGTGTGTGTGTGTGTGTGTGTGTGTGTGTGTGTGTGTCTGTGCGTGCGCGTGCATGTGTGTGCGTGTGTGTGTGTGTGTGTGTGCGTGCGTGTGTGCGTGTATAACACGCTATTTTATGTTGAAATGCGACGTAATCCAGTGTTCACGAAACGTACACTGTCAACGAATGCTTTTGGCGACTGGGTTGCCTCTCAGATATACGTGTTTCTAACAAGATGATATCATTAAAAGTTACATAAAGTAACAGTTTAATAACACAAACGCAGGAAGGAAGCACGTGAGCTGCTAGTTTAGCGAAAGCAGCCTGACAACCTGACGTTGAAACATGCGAGCGATCCGATCAAATCCTAATAACTATAAAACTAAAGATCAGACACAATCACTGACTGAAGATTATGCAAGTAAAAAGTATATTTCTCGCTAGAAATGTTATTAGAAACACGTTTAACGGTGAATCGGTCCTAAAATATTGCATTTCCCATTCAGATAATAAAGATTAATAAAGATCATACACATTCACTGACTGAAGATTATGTAAGGAAAATGTACATTTCTCGCTAGAAATGTCATTAGAAACGCGTTTAATGGTGTATCTGTCCTAAAATATTGCATTTCCCATTCGGATAATAAAGATTAATATAAGCTACGCCGTGTTCCGGAGCCGCGGGGGATTCTGGGAATTGGGGTTGTCAGTTGACAAATGGGGCTTTTGTTAACTTGTTTTGTTGTTAGGATTAAGTGGGGTTGATGGGTTCGGGATGTTATGTGGTTGTGTGTTGTTCTATTAACATTGTTCGTGTGTTCATTGTTGTCGACACCGTCACCGAGAGTGACGTGACCATCGTTTCGTGCAGCTGTTCCGTGTTGAAGTCTCGTTCAATAAAAACCAACTCTCGTTGTCGAGCTTTAAATAAAAAACAACTTTCGTTGTCGAGCGTGCCCCCCCCCCCCCCCCTACAAACGTGTCTCCCCCCCCCTCAACAAACGTGTCTCCCCCCCCCCCCCCCCTCCCCGGTCAACAACAGTCTACCTCCCCCCCCCCCTAAACAATCGTGTCCACAATTTGCCGCGAAAGCCGTGAAACCCAAACCCCGAAACCCGCCTCCACAGCGGCACGCGTGGATACTGTAGGTATAACACGCTGTTTTTACGTTGTAATAGTACGTCTCCAGTGTTCATGGAAACGTACACCGTCGACGTTTTTTCTTGGCGACTGGGTTGCACCATGACATGGGAGGTGAATGGGAAAACCAGTTGTTTTCACAGCTACAGAAGAACAGTGGAATGATGGGCTCGAGAACAACACCGTATCATCCAGAAGGAAACGGCCAGGTTGAGAGGATGAATAGGACACTTCTACAGATGCTGAGAACGCTCACTGAGAGACAGAAGTCTAACTGGAAAGAATCACTGAACAAACTAATGTTTGCATACAACAGCACACGAAGTGAAGTTACTGGCTTCTCCCCTTTCTATCTCTTATTTGGGAGATCCCCAAGATTGCCTGTGGACTTGCTGTTTGGCTTGACCTCTCCGGAGACGGGGACTGCTGACCACAAAGAATACATGAGGAAATGGAAAGCACAGATGCAGGAGGCATACGACATAACAACAGAAAATGCAAAGAAGAGTGGTGACAGGAACAAGCGGAACCATGACAACAACAAAGTGAGGAGTTCCGTGTTGCACGAGGGTGACAGAGTCCTCGTTAGGAATATGACACCCAGAGGAGGAACTGGGAAGCTGCGCAATCACTGGGAGGACAGTATCCACAAAGTCATCCGTCAAGTGGGAAAAAACATGCCGATATATGAAGTCATACCCGAGCAAGGGAAAGGAAGAGGAAGTCGGATTCTGCACCGCAATCTTCTGTTGCCATGCGATAGTTTGCCCCTGGAGATCCAGTTACAACCTGCTAAACAGAAGAGGAAAGTCACAGCTAGGACCAGTAAAGACAAGGAAGTAATACATCAAGAGGATGATGAGAGTGATGACGAAGACTATGGATATTACTACAGGCCCATGGGTGAGCCTCTGCCTGTGATGCAACCTGTGAACACGGAAAGAGAGGATGTCAATGATGCTGAACGTCAGCAGCAAAACATACCCCAGCAGCAAGATGCTCAGGACCTAGAGGATATGCTGGTGGAGGAGGAGATATTGGATCTAGAGGACATGCATGTTCAAGAGGAGCCTGTCGTGGAAGAAAGAATGGCAGCACCACCGTCACCTGTTCCAAGTGACAACAGCGAAACAGTGCAGCACTATCAGCGACCAGTGAGAGAGAGGCGACCTCCGAGAGTCTTCACATATGACCAGCTGGGCCACCCTGTATGCCACAGTGCAGGACCTCCAGGCAACATCATGTACTGGTACCCTCTAGTGCCCCTGCCGTATGGAGCCATGCAACCGACGGGTGGATGGAGGACTACAGAGCAGCCCTTCGACTACCAGCCTGCTATCCACGGGTACTGAATGAAGAGAACCTCCAAACTCCCCCTCTCCTCATATCCTTTGCCTAAATGTCCCACACACCCACATACATTATACATACAGTACATCCCTGGACTTTGCGAGAAGCCGAGTGCTACACCACATACTCACACTCTTGGACTTTACGTCAAGCCGAATGCAATACACAACATGCATACATTCCTTTACATTCGTTGGACTTTGAAATAAGCCGAATGCGTTCATACACATACATTCCATACACTCGTGGACTGTTGTTGAAACAACGGAGTGCCTTTTCATACGTTTGTGGACTTTTGATTAAGCTGTTGGCTTCTGAAGACGGTCGAGTTATTTTGATATCTTGTTTACAGTTCAAAGACAAAAGTTTGTAAAAAAAATAATAATTGTGATGTTATTCATTCTCTGATGTCGAGGACGACATCTATTTTGAAGGGGAGTGTGTAGTTTAAAAAGAGTGAGCAATTCTTTAAAGAGTAAAGTGGTCATGTAAAATATAAATAGAATAACTTGGGGTTAAAAGGGATGAAAACAGTTTGATGAGTAACGCATTTATAATATTAGTTAAAATGGAACAATACATGATGTAGCATTGCATTTAAGAACATTTGCTGCATTTAATTATTTTGTTCTGGTATTGTAACACTTGCAGTGTTGAACCTATATTTAAGTGCCTTCTTTAATGGGCTAGTGCCTTTACTAATGTTCGTGAGTATGATGCCAGAGTTATAGAATCACTGGTACTTGGTACAGTTGATTTAATTGCGGCTATGGATATTTTCTGATGAATGTTATTTTGGAATAGTTGATGATATAATGGAAACCGGGTTATTACAGTAGTGTTGTTGACTTGATGCTGCTAAATAATTGTGAATGTATATGGAAGAATGTGAAATTGATTATTGTGAATGTGTTATTGCCATGGTGAATTTGTTATATAAAAAGATCAATTCATGTCATGAAGAAGAGACACAGCGTCGGCTGATAATTAATTCATTTAATGATAATTTCAACCCTTTTACAGGGGTGCTACACTGAAAGTAAACAAATCCCGCATGGGCTCTGACGTCATGAGACGCTCGTAATCCTTAAAGGGACAGCGATCCCTGAACCACCAAGACAGTAAACGACATGCCTAACACAATTGAAAGAACAACACATAACAAAATACTGTAGGTGAATTATGTTACACTCACTACAACCCATTAAATACGGTATGATTTCTAGATGTCATGGCAACGTCCGCTCGCGACACTGGACTTGCGATCGAGGCATCGACGCGGACGTTCATTCACGTAGCCAAAAACAAGAGAATAGATGGCAAGATAAAATAAACATCAAGACATACAATTCTAAAAAGAACAGATGAAGCAGCTACCCTTTTTTCCTTCGCGGTTTGCCTACAGAGCAGCGCACCTGCATTTAAAATATCTGTGTATTGTCGCAATTTCTCAGTATCAAAGGTGAAAGTAGAATTTTAAGTAGAAACGGGTTTTAAGTAGAACCGGGTGGCCAAAAGCTGTCATTTGTTAGTTATCACAGACAATTTTCAACGATGAATGATCTGTACGGAGCTCCATAAGGGACATTAGGGAGAACGCTCCCGGACAGAACCTTAGTTTGGGGGTCGTGCTTAGTGACACGACAAATAGCCTACTTCCAATTGAAATACAAAATTTAGAAAATAGGCCTACGTGTCCCTGATCACGTTTCAATAGATTAAATAACGTGACAGTGTCACGTATTTTCGTGAGACCAGGTTCGAGCGTGTGCATGGGTTGAATTGCGTGTGTCTCACGCCTAATTATATATATAGCCTATATATATATATATAGGCAATATATATAATTAGGCAATATATATATATGTATAGCATTTGTGGTTTTGGCATAAACATAACTAGGGTGCACTGTACTATCTGCGCACACCCTTTCTGAAGCCTCTCTCTCGCTCTCTCTCTCTCTCTGTCCCTCCCTCTCTCTCTTTCTCTCTCTCTCGTACCGTTTTGTGGAGCACGTTAATTGTCTGAGAACACTCCCATTCAGAATGCATTGGTTTACATTTCGTTCTGTGTAGCACGCAAAAAGTCGGACTATCGTGCTCTGGAACACGCTTCAATAGATTAACGTTCGTGCGCATGAGCACGCAATCGCGTGATACCAGGGACGCTGGAAGTAATTCACAGTTGGGGGGGCTGAGAAACGTTCCGGGGGGGGGGGGGGGGGGGGGGTTTATACTGCTTGTGACATTTATAGTCAAATATGTTGTTTGAGTTATGTCAATAAAATGACAATAGTATAATAATAGTCTAATATATTTATGTATTTATTTTATTTCCACGGGGGTTTTTGCATTTCACATTCAGCCTCTCGCCACCAGGGGGGGCTGTAGCCCCCCCAGCCCCCCCACTTCCAGCGTCCATGCGTGATACCGGGTTGGAAAGCGAGCCTGCCCGCAGCAACAATAGGCTAATCTAACGCAGGCGCATACTTTACATTAGCTGATCATCTGGTTAACTAAACATCACGTTTTTAGAATGCCAGACATCTTCATACATTACATACTGCATTATGAACTTACAGCCATTGCTTTCATGAGCTTGAGAAGGGAAGAGAACATTCACCAAATGACCGACCGTCTTTCTTACCGAGTTATGGTTATAAACGGTATAAACATCACGTGACCTACTTTAACACTTCAAAATAAAAGTCTGGTTCGCATCATGCAAATATTGCTACATTCATTAAATCATTCAGTACATCCAAGTTTGAACACGAATACCATTCTGAGGGCAGAACACTCCCCGTCTGGCATGAAATACCACTAACTTCAAACCATTCTTTTGAACCCTTTTTTTTTTTTTTTTCAGTCCATTTCTATTCAGTCTTTTCTAGGAGAAGGACCACATCCGAGATGGGCCGCAGGTAAGTCTTTGAGGTGCCTTGGGACGATGTCTTCACTTCAACTTTGCGAACCTTTCCGTCGCCGCTCGGAAAGGTTGATGTGACCAGAGCCATTGGCCACTCGTTCCTTGGTGCTTGGGTTTGCTTTAACAGCACAATGTCCCCAGGTTGAAGGTTGCGATGTGTACTGTGCCACTTACGCCTTGGATGGAGAGTGCTCAGGTACTAATTTCTCCAACGGCTCCAGAATTCATTGGCAAGCGCTTGCACCTGTCTCCACTGGCCTTTCAGGAGGTCTTTCCCAGTGAAGTCACCCGGTGGAGCGAGCAGGCCTGGCTTTTGTGTCAGGACCATGGCAGGAGACAATATGACAGGAGAGGAGGGATCCGATGAGATGGGGACCAGCGGCCTTGCGTTGATTATGGCAGACACTTCTGCCATCAGCGTGCATAGAACCTCATGCGTCAGGTAAGTATATTTGTTTTGCAGAAGCATAGAGTCCAATATTCTGCGTGACACCCCAATCATTCACTCCCACACGCCTCCCATGTGGGACGCGTGCGGGGGGTTAAACTCCCATGTGCAGTCCTTGCTGTGGAGATGATTCAGGATGCTGTTCTGCTTTTCATCAGGAGGCCTCATTCCCAATTCTGCACTGGCAGCAATGAAGTTGGTCCCCCTGTCTGACCTAAGCTGCTTTGCTGGCCCTCTAACTGCAAAGAATCTACGAAGTGCATTGATACAGCTGGCTGTGTCCATAGACTCAATTACTTCGATGTGTACTCCTCTGGTACACATACATGTGAACAGAATGGCCCACCTTTTGTTTTGCGCTGCCCCTCCTCGAGTGCGTCGGGTCACCACTGTCCATGGTCCAAATACGTCCAGCCCCACGTAGCTGAAGGGTGGAGAGGTGTCGAGCCGCTCTGGAGGGAGGTCAGCCATCTTTTGCACTCCCAGTTTCCCTCTAAGCTTACGGCATGTCACACAGTGATGGAGGATAGAGCTGACCAGCCTTTTGCCAGCGACAATCCACAGTCCAGCCGCTCTGATGGCCCCCTCTGTGAACTGTCGCCCCTGGTGCTTCACTAGTATATGATGGTGTTCCACAAGCAGTTTAGTGACATGGCTATTTTTTGAGAGAATAATGGGATGTTTTACCTCTGATTCCAGGGAGGAATGTCTGAGACGCCCTCCTACCCTCAGCAGGCCGTCACTGATGTAGGGGCCAAGGGTCAGGAGCGGACTTGAATTGGGAATTTTTCTCTTTGCTTGAAGAGCAGCACGTTCGCCTGGAAACGAGTCTCTTTGAACAGTCTCTATTATGAGTCTCCTCGCTGCTGCGAGTTATTCAGGAGTGTGATGCCTGCTACACTGATGCCATGCTTTACATGCATGCTGTGATGTTTCTGAGATGGAGCTTGACTTGTGAGAACGCACCTCATGTATCAGAAAGCAGACTGCTCTCAGCAAGGAGTTCCATATGGAAAAACGCTTGAATCTTTCAGAGGTGAGCGGCTTGGCGTCGATGTGAGTGGCTAAAACATTCACTTGCGGTCTGACATCCACATCCGTTTCAGGATCTAACAGTTCAAAGTGCTCGTGCGTCTCTGGCTTTGGAGGCCTGTAGAGGAAGTCCGGCCCCTTGAACCACATTGTGTCCATCAGCTGTGATGCAGCTACTGACCTGGTGGCTAAGTCAGCTGGATTCTGTTCTGAGGGCACGTAATGCCACTGCTCAGGAGATGTTGTCTGGCGTATGTATACGAGCACCACCTTGCTGTCGCAGTAGAACTTAACAGCGTCTGGCTTGTGGTCCAGTTCATCCAAAATCAGCTCCGCCAGCTCAACAGCCAGGACGGCCCCACAAAGCTCGAGGCGTGGGATTGTGGACTCTGGCTGCGGTGACAGTTTAGCTTTTCCCATCACCAATCCAACTTCACAACAGCCCTCTTTAGTGACAGCTCTCAAGTAGGCAACCGCCCCTATAGCCCAGTTGGAGGCGTCAGAAAAAAGGCAAAGTTCTGTGTACATGGGCTTTGTGAGTGAAATTGGAACATTGCAGCGGGGCACATGGAGGCTGCTCAGCTCCTCGAGCGATGATTTCCACATTTCCCATGTGCTCACCTTTTCAACAGGCAGAGGAGCGTCCCAGTCCTGGACTCCCCTGGACAGCTCTCGCAGTAGCAGCCGGCCTCTGATCGTCACTGGGGCTGCCAGACCCAGCGGGTCGAAGACACTGTTGACTATTGATAGCACCCAGCGACGGGTGTAAGGCTTGTCAGTGACGGCTACCTTAAAGGTGAACATGTCTGTGTTGATGTCCCAGCATAAGCCTAGGCTCCTCTGCACAGGCAGAGTCTCGTCATCCAGGCCCAAGTCTCTGATGCCAGAGGCCAGTTCCTCGGGTTCGAAGGCTCTCATCACAGCGACACTGTTCGATGCAATTTTGTGCAGCTTCAGGTTGGACTCTGCGAGTGACGCATAGGTACGTTTGAGCAGATCTATGGCTGCAGAGTCTGTGGGCATTGACACAAGCCCATCATCTACATAAAAGTGTCTTAGAACAAACTGCTTTGTGTCCGCACCATACCTTGCTTCACCTCTCTGAGCAGCCCGCCGTAGACCGTAGGTGGCAACCGCTGGCGATGGGCTATTGCCAAAGACGTGTACGCGCATGCGATACTCCTGAATCTCCTTGGAGAGGTCATTGTCTTTATGCCACAGGAATCGGAGGTAGTCTCTGTGTTCACGGCTCACCAGGAATCCATAAAACATCTGCTGGATGTCCGCAGTGACTGCGATGAGGTCCTTCCTGAAACGCAGCAGCACACCAAGGAGAGTGTTGTTCAGGTCGGGGCCTGTGAGCAGCACTGAGTTGAGGGAGAGGCCGTGCTGTTGGGCGCTTGAAGTGTGTGGGGTGGCGGACGTCCATTCTGGAGCACGTGTGTTCTGAAGACGCTCAGGGTTGGTTTGTGGGCGTTGTCAAGGCACACTTCACCTATAATCACCCAGCCCAAGTCTAGACATTGAGCAAAGGTTGCATTATGAGGTCCATTTACTTGATCTCTCACCTTGTGCACGCGTATCACGTCTCTCCCTAACAGGATCATCATCTCAGCGTTGGGATCCAGCTTGGGGATGTGGGGAGCGATGTGTTTCAGGTGAGTGTGTGCGAGGGCTACCTCTGGAGTTGGGATCTCATATTTGTTGGTCATTATTTCGTTGCACTCGATGAGAGGTGGAAGGTCCAGGCACACACCTCCATTCACTGCTTCGATCTGAAAGCCTGCTGCCTTTCTTCCAGTCATTTCCATGGTGCCGGCGCAGGTCTTCATCAGATAAGGAGAGAGGCTGCTCTTGACTTTGAACAGGTGGAAAAATTCAGAGCGGGCCAGAGAGCGATTACTCTGATCGTGAGTATGGCGTACATCTTGATGGAGCGCTCTGGCTGACCCTGGGGGAAGACGCGCATCAGGCACACCTTTGAGCAGGAGTGTGGGAGGCTGCCCTTGCCGCACACTATGGTGCATCGTGACGTCACTTCGAGTGGGGAACTGCCTTGTGTCGCTGTATCTCTTTGTGGAGTGGGCCATGGATGGGAAGGCAAAGAGGTGTCTGGGTGCATTGCAGAGCAGTGTCTTTCGCTGTCACACTCACCGCATTTCAGTGTTGCCTGGCAATCCTTAGCCAGGTGGCTTGGGCAGCAGCACTTGAACTTGAGCCGACATTGAGCCATTTTTCCTGCAGGCCTGTAGGCAACTTCTCCACTATGGGTTTTATCCCGTGAGGCGTGTCGAGGTAGGCCAGGCCAGGGAGATATCCATCGTTTTTTGCCCTACCCCTCTGGTGGTATGATATGTCCCCTTTAATGTCTGATCTGCATTCATTGTAAACATTAGACAAGGTGGTGGTATATCCCTCTGCTTTGACAGTGAGATCACTATTTTGGATCTTTGTATTCAATGTGTCAATGGGCAGACAGCTTCAAATGTATGGGCACAATAATCTCCTCCTCTCTGAAATGGGTAGATAACATCACTGCTATTATTAAAAAAGCCCACCAGAGGCTCTTTTTCCTCTGCCTACTAAAGAAGTTTGGGGTGGCCTGCAAGGGGATGGAGCAGTTCTACCAAGCCACCATTGAGAGCGTCCTTACGTTCTCAATCACAGTCTGGTATGGCAACTCTACTGTCCAGCAGAGGATAGAATAGAATAGAATCATTATTTGTCATTGGGTTAAATACAGTGTATTTACACAACGAAATTAAGGTGCAGATCTAGTTCAGTGCTTTTTTTAAATAAATAAATAAAGAATAAATAGAATACAGTACGAGATATTAATAAATATATAACAACAATAACCCCAATAACCCCTCCCCCTGCCTTCCACTTAAGGCAAGGCAAGGCAACTTTATTTATATAGCACTTTTCATACACAAGGCAGACTCAAAGTGCTTCACATATAAACAGTGTCATACAATAAAATAAAATAATAGGCAAGTAAAAGAAAAACATAAAAGGCATTTTAGTATTAAAATAGAAAATAAAGGCAAAGTTATTTAGCAGAAAGCTATAGCAAACATAAAAGTCTTCAGTCTTGTTTTAAAGGTGCTCAGAGTTGGGGCAAGTCTTAAATCCTCTGGGAGTTTATTCCAGCTATTTGTTGCGTAGTAACTAAATCCTGCTTTCCCATGTTTTGTGTTTACTCTGGGGATAATTAACAGATTGGTCTCGGAGCTTCTTAGGGGTCTAATAGGCTGATCTAGTGGAAGCATATCAGTTAAATATTTTGGGCCTAAACCATGTAGGGATTTATAGGTAAGCAACATGATTTTAAAATCAATTCTCTGACTTACAGGAAGCCAATGTAACGATTTCAGAATTGGTGTAATATGATCAAATCTTTTGGTCTTTGTTAGAACTCTAGCAGCAGCATTCTGAACAAGCTGAAGCTTCCTCAGAGTTTGTTTTGGGAGACCTGTAAGGAGACCATTGCAGTAATCAAGCTTACTAGTGATAAAGGCATGTACAAGTTTTTGTAAGTCTTCGGTGGACATGAGCCCTCTCAGTCTTGCTACATTTTTAAGGTGATAATAGGCCGATTTTGTAACTGATTTGATGTGACTGTCGAAATGTAAATCTGAATCCATGATAACCCCTAGATTTCTGGCTTTGATTGAGGTTTTCAGGGACAGAGAGTGACGGTGTTGGGTTACTTTAAGCCTTTCTGTTTTAGAACCAAATACAATTATCTCTGTTTTGTCCTCATTTAGTTGAAGGAAATTTCGGCACATCCATTCCTTCACTTGCTCAATGCACTGGCACAGCAGATCTATGGGCCGATAGTCATTTGGTGATAGCGATACATAGATTTGCGTGTCATCAGCATAGCAATGATGGTCAATATTGTTATTTTGCATGATTTGCCCTAGTGGGAGCATGTAGATGTTGAATAAAGAGGGTCCTAAGATCGAACCTTGTGGGACTCCACAGGTCACGTTGGTTGATTCTGATACAAAGTCGCCAATGGAAACAAAGTAGTTCCTATTTTGTAGGTAGGACCTGAACCAATTTAAGACAGTGCCTGAAAGCCCCACCCAGTTTTCTAACCTTTCCAGAAGTAATGTATGGTCTACAGTGTCAAATGCAGCACTTAAGGCACATTTAAGTGTCCTACACCCTCCCCTCCCTCCCAGACAACAACCCCTTCTGCCCACATGTATCTAAATAGCAGCAGGTCCAGGAAGGTAAGCATAATGAGGAATGTCCAAAGGTAGTGGTGATCGTTCATGTGGTTGTCTATGTATTGCACAGGGGTTATTTTTTGTTTAGCGTACGTATGGCCCAGGGGAAGAAGCTGTTGGTTAGTCTGGTGGTGCGTGATTTCATTGAACTGTATCGCCTGCCAGAGGGAAGCAGATCGAACAGGTGGTGAGCAGGGTGCGTAGCGTCTTTTAGAATGGATCTGGTCCTGTTTCGGCAGTGGGAGCTGGCCAGCTCTTTCAAGGAGGGCAGTGGGCAGCCTGTGATCTTCTGAGCTGTGCCTATGACCCTCTGAAGTGCCGTCCTTTCTGCCGCCGAACTCCCAGCATACCATGCTGTGATGCAGTAAGTGAGCACACTTTCAATGGTTGACCGGTAGAAGGACACCAGCAGCTTTTGTTCAAGACGGTTTTTCTGAGAATTCTCAGAAAGTGTGGTAGCTGCTGGGCCTTCTTTTTTATTGCCGTTGTGTTTGTGGACCAAGAAAGCTCCTGAGAGATGTATGTTCCCAGGAACTTGCAGGACGGAGCCCTCTCCACGCAATCCCTGTTGATGTGCAGGGGGGCATGGGCTGGGCTGTGTCGTCTGAAGTCTATGATGATTTCCTTAGTTTTGGATGTGTTTAGTTGGAGGTTATTTGCTGAACCCCATGTTGACAGCTGCTGGACCTCATCTCTATATGCTGTCTCGTCGCCCCCAGAGATGAGTCCGACCACAGTGGTGTCGTCAGCAAATTTTATAATGAGGTTGGAGGGGTGGGAGGGGGAGCAGTCAGATGTGTATAGAGTATACAGAGGTGGGCTCAGCACGCAGCCTTGGGGGGAGCCAGTGCTGAGTGTGAGGGGGGAGGAGAGATGGGGGCCGAGTCTCACTTGTTGCGGTCTGTTGGAAAGGAAGTCCTTTATCCAAGCGCAGGTGGAGGCAGGGAGGTGTAGGCCAAGTAGTTTATTTATCAGGATGTCCGGGATTATTGTATTGAAGGCTGAGCTGTAATCTATGAAGAGCAGTGTTGCATAGGTGCCTGGGTGTTCGAGGTGGCTCAGCGTAGAGTGGAGGGTGATGGCAATGGCGTCCTCAGTAGAGCGGTTAGCCCTATAAGCGAACTGGTGGGGATCAAATGATGCTGGGAGGCAGGCCTTGATGTGCTGAGCAACCAGCCTCTCCAGGCATTTCATCACCACTGACGTGACTGCAATGGGCCTGAGGTCATTTCCGCTTTTACCAGATGACGTTTTTGGAACTGGGATGATAATTGCTGATTTCCAGCAGGATGGGATGGTGGCTAGGGACAGAGAGATGTTGAAGAGCTTGGTGAGAATCCCTGTGAGTTGGTCTGCACAAGCTCTGAGTACTTTCCCCGGTACGCCGTCGGGTCCTGCCGCCTTCCTCGGGTTCACTTGCCTCAGTGTCCTTCTAACCTGATGTTCCTGGAGGGTCAGCAGGGTGTTGGTGAAGGCTGGGGGGGGGTTGGTTGTCTATCCGCCTCAAGCCAGGCAAAGAAACTGTTTAATTCCTCTGCCCTTGTAGCATTAGAGTTGGTAGTTGTGATGTTGTGGCCCTTGTAGTTAGAGATGTGCTGTATTCCCTGCCACACCTGACAAGGGTTTTTGTCCATGATGTAGCCCTCTATTTTCCTTTTATATGCTAACTTAGCAGCCCTTATGCCCCTCTTTAGGTTCGCTCTGGCTGTGCTGTACTGAGCCCTATCTCCTGATCTGAAAGCAGTGTTGCGGTCCTTGATAAGGGGCCGCACTTTACTCGTCATCCAGGGTTTCTGGTTCGGAAAGACCCTGGTCTGTTTTGTGATGGTGACATTTTCAGCACAGAATGTGATGTAGGATAAAACAGACACTGTGTACTCCTCCAGGTCCAAATTCTCAAATAGACCCCACTCTGTCGTTGAGAAACAGTCTTGGAGCTGGGAGAGGGCGTCCTCTGGCCAGGTGTTGATGGTTCTAGTAGTGGGCTTATTTTTCCTAATACAAAAATGGATGCGACTAGACAGGATTGTCCATATGGCCTCCAAGATAGTTGACTGCCGTCTCCCTCCCATCTCAGACATCTACGAGGGCCGTATCCACGGTAGAGGCCTGAAAACTCTTCAGGATAAATTACACCCTGCTAACTCCCTCTTCAATCCACTCCCATCAGGTTGATTGCCATCAAAACTAAAACCTCCCGCTTCCTCAACAGCACATACTGCAGGACCATTAAATCTCTTAACAACTCTACATCCCTACACCAGTATATCAGGAATGCAGACTCCCCCAGTGGCCCTGAATAGTATAATATGCACTAATTTCTACTCTGTTTTTATATAATGTGAGTTTTCTAAACTATGTACTTATTTATTGGACCTTATTCAGATTTGCACATGACTTGCTCCATTTTGCACATCACTTGCACTTATATGCACCTGTCACTTTAATAAAACATACAGCACTTACCCTGGCCTGTCAACGAGGTGGAAGTGGGCTATATGTCTTATGTGTGGGATCCTTGGAAGGATATTGCATGGATGAAATGATGTTCTATGTTTTATGTGTCTTTTGTGTGGGTCTTGTACTGTCATAAGCACACTGAAACAAATCCCTAGCAACTTGTACAGAGTTGTATGGCAATAAAGTATTGAATCTTGAATCTTGAATCTTGCTGGAATCCGGAGTTTCCACCATGGTCGGTCAAGCTTATCCTCTACTGTAACAAACCAGGTTGTAAGGTTGTCTGATGTTACTGCTCTGCTTCCACGCAGAGAGTGTACAATGCACGGTGGTCAGATATCTGATACAGGTTCTGACATGTCTTTTAAGGGTCTTTGTAAGCAGATTGACACTGCTTACAAGAAGGGTTTAGTTAGGCTGAGATCATTAGAGCAGTTCTTAAAATAATTAAACCAGGTACATTTAGGGAAATGCTAACTAACAATGATGATCTAACAGTTAATGGGTTAAAGAAGTTCCTCCGCTCTCACATCAGAGATCAAAGTGTAACCGAGCTCTTCCAAGGGTTAAGTAATGCCAGACAGCACGACAGGGAGAGTCCACAGCAATTTCTATGTAGGCTTATGGTGTTAAAGCAGAGAGTTATTTTTGAGTCAAAGCAGTCTGGTGTCGAGTTTAGTTACGACAGGAGGCTTGTACAGGGTACCTTTCTTCACGCACTCTGCCAAGGTCTAAACGAGAGAAACAGCTATGTTAGACATGACATCAAAACGTTTCTTGCTGACCAACAGATTAGTGATGACTTTCTGTTAGTACAGATGCCTAGGTCCATGACTGAGGAAGAGGGGAGGTTAATGCGCCTGGGTGTTGTATCTAAGTCTCGACCAGTGACTGTAAGTGTTTCCCAACATGACGGTAATGGACAGAATGATATGAATACACCGACTCTAGTTGATACCGAATTAGAGGCTAATCGTGATGCTATCAGACAACTGACTGCACAAGTGTCTTCTCTGACCAGACACATGACCCTCGTTGACAGGTCTGCAGAACGCATACAGTCTGGCGGCCCTAGTACCTCATTTAGTCTTCTGCAGCTACTGTCAGTCGACAAAAAGGGTAAATGCAAGGACTGTGTAACACGCGGAACCATGGGCTGTCCCCATTGTTTTATCTGTGGCCAGGAAGGACACCGAGCAATTGGCTGTTTACAAAGAAGGTCAACGGAAAGCGGTCAAAGGAAAAGGGCAGCCAGTGATCGTGAACAGTGTTAAGCCCACATTTAAGATCAAGCCGCCAGCCACACCATGCCAATCAGACCCAAAGAAACGCATTGCACAGCTCATAGGGAAGCGTTGTACCGTCTTTTGCAACATCAACGGTGTGCCTATTGAAATGCTTTCAGACTCAGGCGCTCAGGTGACGATGGTCAGCAAAACCTGGATAGACAGTGCATCTCCCCATGTCAAAATCCAACCACTTCAGTCCCTCTTTGCCGATCAGTCCTTTGAAATATCAGCAGTAAATGGTACACAAGTTCCACTGGATGGATGGGCTGAGGTTGACTTGCAGATTTGTAGTGAGCGCCACGGGTCTTTGATAATTAGAGTGCCCCTACTTGTCAGTCAGAGTTGTCACTGTCCCTTGTTAGGCAGCAACGTTATAGCCGAGATCGTCAAAGACCATGACAATTGCCTTAATGTGACTGCGATCCTGACTGTTTTGAGTGTCCCTGAAAACACAGTTGAGGCTTTAGTCTCTTCCCTCCAGATCACAACCAGTGACGAGACAGCCTTGTGTACGGTGCACATAGGCAGGAAAGGTGTCACTATCCCTGCTGGTCGAGTCTATCAAATACTTTGCCGGGTTAGGGGGTTATCAGGGAATCATACCATGCTGTTCCAGCCTCTCATAGAAAACACCTAGAACTGTTTCCTACCCTAGTCGACGTTCCTTGTGGGTCATCAAAATGCATTAAAATTCCCATCCAAAATGCAACCACACATGCCATTTATCTGACCCAGAGAAGCGGCAGAAAAGATCTACGATTTCATTCAACGCTTCGGGTACCCTCAAAAGCTTCACCATGACCAGGGCCGGGAGTTCGAGAACACCCGGCCCTTCAGAAACTCCAGCAGCTGGCAGGAATTTCTCACTCCCGAACTACTCCTTACCATCCGCAGGGGAACCCTGTCGAACGCTTGAATAGAACGCTGCTCCAGATGCTCAGAACGCTCCATGAGGAAAAGAAGGCAGAGTGGAAAGACCATCTTCCCGTCATAGTCTACGCATACAACGCATACATTCTTTCTTCTCTTTGGAAGACATCCACAGCTCCCCATCGACCTGATCTTCAACCTTAACCCAGATCGGCAAGCACAGACACGGCAGGAGTATGCCCAGACCTGGGCTTCCCGGATGCAGGAGGGATATCGGATTGCCTCAGAAAACAGCAAGAAGTCCTCTAAGAAAGGGAAGAGGCACTATGACCAAGGTGCCAGGGGTGTTCTGCTGCATCCAGGTGATCGTGTGCTTATCAGGAACCTATCTGAGAGTGGTGGCCCAGGAAAACTTTTACTGGGAGGGGAAGATCCACCGTGTCATCGAGAGGCTAAGAGACGGACCAGTTTATCGTGTCCAAGCAGAAACAGTTGACCGAACCCTCCGGGTTCTCCACCGCAACCTCCTCTTGCCTATCAGTGACTTGCCAGTCAGCCAGGAGGAACGTGATACTGGTGTGGAGAAGAAGCCACAAAGACAGAGACATCATGTTCAGCCCAGAGAAGCCACCAAGTCAGATTCCAGCACCTCCTGTGATGAGGGAGAGTGCTCATACAACCTCAGACCTTTGCCTGTGTATGAGAGAAAGACTGTCAAACACCATTCACCTCAACATGAACTTCACAGCAAGCTGAGGGCTGTGGCTCCAACATATCAGCCTTTGAACCGAGCACTGGAGTCTGAGGATGTATGGCAGGCAGAAGCATCTGACCCATCTGAGCTGTGGAAAGAGAGGAACAACACAGGGATGATGCTGTGGAGAGTGGAAGTCCTCAGGATTCTGAGACAAATGTTGTACCTGTTCCTCAGCCAGTGAGAGAGGTAGAACAGCAATTGCGGAGGTCCACCAGACCAGTGAAACCCAGAAGCATCTTCACGTATGACCATTCAGGACAACCTTCCTACCAGCCTTGGAGAATGGGAGCAAATGCCATGTACTGTGTCCCGCATCCCATGCTCACCGACCCAGTGTTTCCTGAGATGTGCTACTACCCTCCCCAAGCTGTATGGACATACGGAAGAATTGACAGGGACCAGGAAATTGACATTAACATACAATCTTACTTACATACGACCTACCTGTGAATGACGTTTGGCAGATTCACCTCCTGTTCAGACTGATGACCCCTGGGGACTGTTCTTACCTGACCTTCCGACTGTTGAGTCCTTATCTGATGTTCTGATCGATGACTATCTTTGACAGACAGTGCCACAGATAGTTTAGTTCTAGATGTCAGGAGACATCTTTTAAAGTAGGGGAGAGTGTAACGGGTATAGAAAATGGCTTGTGTTATAAAACAGTTCCCCCCACCCATTTTCTGGTTTTAGTGGTTAATTGCAATAAAGGTTAATATTAACCGCTATTGTATTGTTTTCATGCCACTAGATGGCACTGTGTACTGTTGACGTAGAGGGTTGCCATGGAGACGTAGCTCGAGTTAATGAACTGTTGATTGCTTGAGCAAGATTGAAAACTGTTGTTCTCCACTTCGTATTACCCACAGGTATGTCTTATTATATTCCATTGAAATTAATTAATCTATCACACAGTCCAATGGGCGGTGTGTTTGTTCATGTTGTGTTTGGGGAGTGTGATGGAAAATCTACATGTTGTTACGTTTTTGGTCGATCTATGAACTTAAGTTTTGTTACTATTTTGTGTGATGCATATATTGCCTGCCTTCTGCTCTCCTTTTGGGTCATTTAAAGTGTGAACGTTCGAGGGTCGTGTGATGCATTTTATTGCCTGCCTGTTCCTATCTTTTCGTGTGTTGTAAATCATCTTCCATGCAATCCTTTGATGTATGGGCCTGTTCCTCGACCCCCTGGCTAGCGTCAACGAAGCCAGAGGGTTAGATGGCACGGCCACCACCCCCTCCAATGGCATCCAGGGCAGCTTCAGTTGTAAAGATAACCATCTGGTACACAAAGGCTTTTGGTTTATTGGGGGACACACCCCCTCCAGAAGCCAACCGAAGTGAATAAGAACTCATTGATTCAAACACTCAGTGGACTTCTCCCCAGCGTACCTTCAGAGAATGGAGTAACACGCGAAGAGAAGCTCCCATCTGAGGCCTCAGATTATTGTAATGTTTGCCTGTTATGTTGTTTGTTGATGCATGTTGTGATGTATCTTTGTTCGTACTTTTATTACAAATATATATGATCATTAATTGTAGATCATTAACAGTATTGTGCGCTTTTTTGCATCTAAATATCTCATCTGTCTTAGACGCAAACTCTGATAGAGAAATTGCCACGACAGGAGCTGTGTTGTGTTTGAAAGTGTGATTTGCAGTTTTTTTAATGTAGTTGATAGTGGTTGACGCTGGTGAGCTGGCAGAAGCCGCTGGTGTCGTCGGTTGGTGTGCTATTCAGTGGCGTAAATATCGACGGTGCAACCAGTGCACCGGGGCCCAGACGCCGTCCGGGGCCTATGGAGGAAGAAAATAAAAAGACCTAGGCCATCATCGATGGCGGCAAATGTGTCGGGGGCGCCCTCTGGTGGTGCCCTTAATTGATTATTGAATTAAATTATGCGAAAGAAGCAAAATGAAACCACACATGTTCCCAAATTGAACGGACAATAGAGGGGGCAGCCTCCCCCCCCCCCCCCCCCCCCCCCCCCCCCGCTACCTCGGAAGTCCTGTCCAGGGGCACAATAATATTTGCACCGGGGCACATCACCATGATGTTACGCCACTGGTGCTATTTATGATATGGACAATTATTGATGCATTGGTTTATTTATTGTTTTATTGTATTCTACAGTCATGTAGATATGTGATATTTATGCTGCCATCTATTTGTATATATATTGTAGCGGGCCAGTGGGTGTGGGGTTTCCACGCCACCAAGTCAAATGATGCACACAACACAGAGAGCAGTTCAATAAGGTGATTTATTCAAAATAGACGAATAATTGTCACCAGGGTGGGGAAAAGGGTAATCCAGAGTCCGTAGTCCGTAGTCCGTAGTCCAGGGGTCGTCACCGAGAGGGTTCTCACGCAAAGCGGTCGGTACACAAATAATCTGTCAATGTTCAGGTTTCCTGCACTCTTTGGCCACACACAGTTCACAGAGGCTCACGCAGAGGCACTCCGTAGTAGGCTAGCTTCCATGTGGTTGCATGCTCCCTTTTATCCCCAAGCACTCCTGCCTAATGCACCTCATGTCAGGGTGTGTGTGTTTCCCTGGTTTTCCCTCCTGTGTTGATTACTGTTCCCTCCCCTAATGTGTCTCAGCTGTTGCTCGTTGTGTTTGTTATTTAAGCCCTCGTCTTTCCTTTGTTCCTTGTGGTTGTTAGTTGTGGTTTGCTGTGGTTGTTTGTGGTGGCTAGTCCTGCGTGTTCCGTGTTCCCTGTCGTCTCCCGAGTTCCCTGTAGTCTCCCGAGTTCCCTGTAGTCTCCCGAGTTCCGAGTCGTCTCCCGAGTTCCCTGATTCCTGTGCCTTAGCCTTTAGGCCTGAATAAAGTGCCGTTTCCTGAAACCGTCTGCGTTTGGGTCCTACCTGCCTGCCCGCACCTCCACCTACCCTAACAGAATGACAGCACCACTATGGGACCCAGCGGACGCTCAATTTGACCGTAAGTTGGAGGATTTAGTAGCCAAAATAAAGAAGACAATGGAGCGCTGGGAGGGTTTGGGGTGCCACCCGGTTCCTCCTGGTACTCTAGCTTCCGCATTGACTCCGGTCCCCGAGCCCTGTCCGGTTCCTGAGCCCACTCCTAGCCTTCCAGAGGGGGACCGGCCTCTTCGCCTGCTTGAGGTGGTCCGCCCTCCGCTCCTGCCTGAGGGGGCCCGCCCCCTGCTCCTTCCAGAGGGGGACCGGCCTCTGCTCCTGCCGGAGGGGGTCCGCCCTCCAGACCGTCCAGGGGAGGCACGCTCCCCGCTCCTGCCTGTGGGGGCCCTCCTCCACTCCTTCCCGAGGGGGGTTCCCCTTCAAGGCCTTCCACCAGAGGGGACCCGCCCCCTACCTGGCCTGCCACCAGAGGGGACCCGCCCCCTACCTGGCCTGCCACCAGAGGGGACCCGCCCTCTGCCTGGCCTTCCACCAGAGGGGACCCGCCCTCTACCCTGTCCACCGGAGGGGACCCGCCCCCTACCTGGCCTGCCACCAGAGGGGACCCGCCCTCTGCCTGGCCCTCCTCCTGAGGGGACCCGCCCTCTGCCTGGCCCTCCTCCTGAGGGGACCCGCCCTCTACCTGGCCTTCCACCAGAGGGGACCCGCCCTCTACCTGGCCTTCCACCAGAGGGGACCCGCCCCCTACCTGGCCTGCCACCAGAGGGGACCCGCCCCCTACCTGGCCTGCCACCAGAGGGGACCCGCCCTCTGCCTGGCCTTCCACCAGAGGGGACCCGCCCTCTACTCTGTCCACCGGAGGGGACCCGCCCCCTACCTGGCCTGCCACCAGAGGGGACCCGCCCTCTGCCTGGCCCTCCTCCTGAGGGGACCCGCCCTCTGCCTGGCCCTCCTCCTGAGGGGACCCGCCCTCTGCCTGGCCCGCCTCCTGAGGGGACCCGCCCTCTACCTGGCCTGCCTCCTGAGGGGACCCGCCCTCTACCTGGCCTGCCTCCTGAGGGGACCCACCCTCTACCTGGCCTGCCTCCTGAGGGGACCCGCCCTCTACCTGGCCTTCCTCTTGAGGGGACCCGCCCTCTACCTCGCCTTCGCCGGCCTCCTGAAGGGTTCCGCCTTCACCGCTGCCGGCCTTCTGAGGGGGTTCTGCGCCACTGCAGGTCTCCTGAGGGACTGAGCCCTCATCGTCCTTGCCGCCGGCCTCCGGAAGGGTTCCGCCTTCACTCTGCCTCTGCTTGCCCCCCAGGCCGTCCGCCTGAGGCTCCCTGCCATGCCCTGGGGCAGTTTTCTGGCCGCCCGCTTGACGTCCCTCGGCTCTGCCCCAGTCCATTTTTTTTTTTTTTTGATTCCCCCTTCCTGGCGCCCCTCCACCCACCCGTTTTGGGTTTGACTTTCTTTGTTTTTTTTGCTTGTCGTGGGTCGCCTGGGAGTCGACCCTTAAGGGGGGGGTACTGTCAGGGTGTGTGTGTTTCCCTGGTTTTCCCTCCTGTGTTGATTACTGTTCCCTCCCCTAATGTGTCTCAGCTGTTGCTCGTTGTGTTTGTTATTTAAGCCCTCGTCTTTCCTTTGTTCCTTGTGGTTGTTAGTTGTGGTTTGCTGTGGTTGTTTGTGGTGGCTAGTCCTGCGTGTTCCGTGTTCCCCGTCGTCTCCCGAGTTTCCTGTAGTCTCCCGAGTTCCCTGTAGTCTCCCGAGTTCCGAGTCGTCTCCCGAGTTCCCTGATTCCTGTGCCTTAGCCTTTAGGCCTGAATAAAGTGCCGTTTCCTGAAACCGTCTGCGTTTGGGTCCTACCTGCCTGCCCGCACCTCCACCTACCCTAACACCTCAGGCTTGCATTGTTAAGGGAGGCAGTCCCTGTAAAGCTTGGGGGTGGAGCCAGCATGCTGCCACATACCTCCCCTCAATCACCACCCCTCCCTGGCGTCTGCCACAATATGCTCCTATTTATTTATGATATGGACAATTATTGATGTATTGGTTTATTTATTGTTTTATTATATTCTACAGTCATGTAGAAATGTGATATTTATGCTGCCATCTATTTGTATATATATGCTGCTATTTATTTATGATATGGACCATTATTGGTAACCCTTCCTTTTACAGTCCCCTAATTACTAGGTATTTACCCGGTACATACATGGTAAATCATAGTGTATTACTGGGTAATTGCCACTGGTAATAAGAAGGTAAATACAGAGGTAGTTACCCGGTAAATACATGGTAAATCATAGTGTATTACTGGGTAATTACCACTGGTAATAAGAAGGTAAATACAGAGGAATTATCCGGTAAATTATAGTGTATTACTGTGTAATTACCACTGGTAATAAGAAGGTAAATACAGAGGAATTACAGCTGAAGTACTAAGTAAAACCTCCACTATTACCCATCAACTCAACTAAGTAGCGTGTAGTTGTAACTGATTTAGGTTGGTAATAACTCCGATATTGTGTACTTCCTAGGAAATTAGGCAACCAATTCTTATAAAGACCTATTATCCAAGGTTTATGTTGGTAACAGCCCAAATTTAATGATGTACCATCTAGAAATTAGCATAGTGCTTTCCAATAAAATACTATTTCTTAGTTATTATTCATAGCTACACCCATTTAGAAAGGGTTTATTCGATTTACCACTATGGAATTACTTACCTGGTAACAACCCTCTGCAGGAAGTTTTCCTCTAGTGTCATGGTACATCTTCTTAAATACTGGGTACAAAGCCGTTTGTTTCCATGGTATTACCAGGTTCTTACCATATAATTTATAATAGATTCCATTATCGATGCAGTCAACACAAACATGTACCATGTACGTTCTGCGACGTTACCAAGTAAAACACGACAACTTACCCAGTAATTAAGCTGAAACTGTACTGTAAAAGGAAGCCTCGTTTGTTTCCATGGTATTACCAGGTTCTTACCATATAATTTGTAATACATTATTCCCTTTTCCATGCAGTCAACACAAACTTGTACCATGTACGTTCTGTGACGTTACCAAGTAAAACACGACAATTTACCCAGTAATTAAGCTGAAACTGTACTGTAAAAGGAAGCCTCGTTTGTTTCCATGGTATTACCAGGTTCTTACCATATAATTTGTAATACATTATTCCCTTTTCCATGCAGTCAACACAAACTTGTACCATGTACGTTCTGTGACGTTACCAAGTAAAACACGACAATTTACCCAGTAATTAAGCTGAAACTGTACTGTAAAAGGAAGCCTCGTTTGTTTCCATGGTATTACCAGGTTCTTACCATATAATTTGAAATACATTATTCCCTTTTCCATGCAGTCAACACAAACTTGTACCATGTACGTTCTGCGACGTTACCAAGTAAAACACAACAATTTACCCAGTAATTAAGCTGAAACTGTACTGTAAAAGGAAGCCTTGTTTATTTCCATGGTATTACCAGGTTCTTACCACATAATTTGTAATACATTATTCCCTTTTCCATGCAGTCAACACAAACTTGTACCATGTACGTTCTGCGACGTTACCAAGTAAAACATGACAATTTACCCAGTAAGTAAGCTGAAACTGTACTGTAAAAGGAAGCCTCGTTTGTTTCCATGGTATTACCAGGTTCTTACCATATAATTTGTAATACATTATTCCCTTTTCCATGCAGTCAACACAAACTTGTACCATGTACGTTCTGTGACGTTACCAAGTAAAACACGACAATTTACCCAGTAATTAAGCTGAAACTGTACTGTAAAAGGAAGCCTCGTTTGTTTCCATGGTATTACCAGGTTCTTACCATATAATTTGTAATACATTATTCCCTTTTCAATGCAGTCAACACAAACTTGTACCATGTACGTTCTGTGACGTTACCAATTAAAACACGACAATTTACCCAGTAATTAAGCTGAAACTGTACTGTAAAAGGAAGCCTCGTTTGTTTCCATGGTATTACCAGGTTCTTACCATATAATTTGAAACACATTATTCCCTTTTCCATGCAGTCAACACAAACTTGTACCATGTACGTTCTGCGACGTTACCAAGTAAAACACGACAATTTACCCAGTAATTAAGCTGAAACTGTACTGTAAAAGGAAGCCTTGTTTATTTCCATGGTATTACCAGGTACTTACCACATAATTTGTAATACATTATTCCCTTTTCCATGCAGTCAACACAAACTTGTACCATGTACGTTCTGCGACGTTACCAAGTAAAACATGACAATTTACCCAGTAAGTAAGCTGAAACTGTACTGTAAAAGGAAGCCTAGTTTGTTTCCATGGTATTACCAGGCTCTTACCATGTAAGTTGTAACTGGTTATTCCCTTTTCCATGCAATCAACACAAACCATATATGTTCTGGAACATCGTTCACCAGTAGTTAAGCACTTTAATTGTTGTTATAAAACCCCAAACCACTGTTGATGAAAGGCATATTAGAATTAAACAAAATCAAAGGCTTATCTTTCAAACAATGCATATCTCACAAACAGGCACTGAACACTGAAGAAATCGGACAAAAAAAAGCCGTCCACATCAACTCAATTTAAATGTTACTGATGGTGTTTTCATAAAACACATGACATTGTTATGGGAAGTGACCACAAGGAAGACTGCTTCAACCTCTTCAATTTGAATAAGCGGTGAATGCCATGCAGCAATCTGCCTATGGGAGCATCTTTGTGGTCATTCGCAAACCAATGAGTCCACTCGATGAATGAGAGATGACTCTTTAGTGTCTTCTCTGTGAGGTATCCCTGCAGTCTCCACATCTGGGATTTGAAGGCTGACCAAGACCTGACCAGGTACCTCC
The DNA here is from genome assembly GCF_031168955.1 of Gadus macrocephalus. Lineage (NCBI taxonomy): Eukaryota > Metazoa > Chordata > Actinopteri > Gadiformes > Gadidae > Gadus > Gadus macrocephalus. Next base: position 808,426 of record NC_082404.1, on the reverse strand, counting down.
AAATCTCCCCTTCCATACTGTAATAAAGAATCAGAAGACAAGAAAATAAATATTAGGACTGTCAATTAATGAACATTTCTAGAACATGTAGAACTCAAAGATTATTTTTGTTTATTAGTTAAAAAAGGATGCTGATCCTCTGGCCATTGTGTTTGGTCATATTGAAAAGAGAAAAAGGCATAGCCATAAATACAGTTAATAGGACGGAAGGGGACAGGCTGTTAGCTCCGATTAGCACTTTAGCATCGAGCTAGCGGAGCTTGTCATTCAAATAACTCGGACATGTTGTTTAAAACCTATAACACCCAATTTATTAAAATATCCGGATTTAATCGGGCTCTCTCCCATAAGTACAGTTAATAGGACCGGAAGAGACAGGCTCTGTTAGCCCCGGTTAGCTCGATGCTAAAGAGCAGCTCTACCGGAGCATGCCACCTCAACAGGTGCAAGTTAGCCTCCGGTTTGATATTCGCCGGATATTCGGTTTACCACCCAATCGGATTCATCAACATAAGTGCAATACATTACGGGCTTAGTATGTTGAGGACGGTTTAGGACGGCGTATCGCGAAAATCACAAACACATGTTGTCGCCATCGATGTCTGTGCAACAACGTCATTTACGTTCTGGCTGCTACCTGTTTTAGGGACCGTCAACAAGTTACACAAACCGACTGGTGGCAGAGACGTTACCATGGAATTGTTTCTGGAAATAAATCATATAAAATAACATAAAAATCACTAAAAAAATACATTTTGTCACCTGATTGTAGTAGTAGTTGCCAATGGTGGGCTGCTACTTACTGCAGGTAACTTTGCTAATATATTGCATTATTGTTAAACGGGATGCAATTAATAATTTCAAATATAGTTTAGTCGATTTTTGTCGAATATTAAACTATTAACTGCATTATGATTAGCTATATTTCAATATATTTGTGTGATTAATTTCCTGTCTGAAACAATTCCATGGTAACGTCTCTGCCACCAGTCGGTGAGTGTAACTTGTTGACGGTCCCTAAAACAGGTAGCAGCCAGAACGTAAATGACGTTGTTGCACAGACATCGATGGCGACAACATGTTTTGTGATTTTCGCGATACGCCGTCCTAAACCGTCCTCAACATACTAAGCCCGTAATGTATTGCACTTATGTTGATGAATCCGATTGGGTGGTAAACCGAATATCCGGCGAATATCAAACCGGAGGCTAACTTGCACCTGTTGAGGTGGCATGCTCCGGTAGAGCTGCTCTTTAGCATTGCGCTAACCGGGGCTAACAGAGCCTGTCTCTTCCCGTCCTATTAACTGTACTTATGGGAGAGAGCCCGATTAAATCCGGATATTTTAATAAATTGGGTGTTATAGGTTTTAAACAACATCTCCGAGTTATTTGAATGACAGAAGCTCCGCTAGCTCGATGCTAAAGTGCTAATCGGAGCTAACAGCCTGTCCCCTCCCGTCCTATTAACTGTATTTATGGCTATGCCTTTTTCTCTTTTCAATATGACCAAACACAATG